>NW_003852436.1:8652491-8654757 GCF_000181295.1 Otolemur garnettii | reverse complement strand
AAGAAGCAATTAGTTGCATTAAACATTCAAGACATTGAATGAAACAGAACACTCTAGAAATTAAAAAGTAAACACGCAAGAATAAATTCTGATCACTCCAATAGTTTACAGAACATCAAGATTTTCACTGGATATAAAATGCAGTAAATATAAAATAAGAGAATAGTTTATTCTCTTTAGTAACTAAACCAAACATTTCACACTTATAGAATAATCACAATGTCATGTAAGATTAACCATTTATTAGGGCACTGAATCACATTCTCAAGTAACCCTCTCGAGTCAGTGCCCAATTCCTTCTCTTTTGCCCAGCTTCCACTCAGAATAGGTTCTAGTAGCTTGCTTATAGTTTTCCTACATAAAATAATTCAACCCCAAGATGCTAAAATAAAGCATAAGTAACAAGAAGCAGAAAATGCAATCTGGTTGCCAAACTGTCCACTGCCTCCTTGAGACACTCCTCCAGCCCTTTAACCAATGAGAGTTCAAGGGTTTCTCTGAATGCATTGATGTGAATTGTATATCACACTCTCTGAGTTTCTCTCCCAGAGTGGAGAGTCTGATGTGTATTGCTCATGATTGTGCCAATCTTGATTTAAGGAGACACTGTAAGCATAAACAATTACTTCTCCATACTTTCTAGAATGACTTCTTTTCTTCCTTCTATTTATATTATTAAAAGAGAGCCCCTCTATAGCTATTATACTCTGCTAGCTCTCCCAGAAGGGTTTCTCGTAACTAAAATTATAAAGCATAAAGTCTTATTGTTTCGAGTGATTCTTTTGTTTACTCTCCAGTCAGGAGCAGAGTTACTATATCCAGAGTACAGAACACCACGGGGAGAAGCAGGGAGCTCCTCCTCTTCCTGTGTCGTCATTATCTGGGGAGCAATATCCTTGATTTCATATCCATTTAGGGAAACCATTAATTTGTCTTGGTGTCCTTTAAAACCACTGGCAAGGTAGAAAGAGAATTATTTTCCAAATATATTAGATATTAGGTATTTCCAAATGACTCTACTAGTTTATCAGAACTATGAACTGATTCACTTCCAAGAGGCGATAATGTGTCATACATGTTAAATACATATAAGCATACAGAACATGTACACAGAGACATACATGGAAACACACACATCACAATAAATTATACTTTCAATACAAAATTCTCATTCTGTACAAGTGAGACTATTTTTCCAGTTCACGCCAACAAATTTTAAAAGATCCATAGTATGATCTACTGCTTTCAGCAACAAAGGATAGAAATTTCTTTTCTTGATTATCCCACAAATTCTGTTTTTTGGAAAATGAAATAAAATTTCCATAGAGTCTTATTCTCTCTGTAAGAATCACAATATTACAGATGAGCATGATTTATTTTTAAGATCTGAAAAGATAAAATCAAGAGGAAATGGTGCAAAGTGCAAAGCCAGACTGCCTGTGGAAAGAACTTTAGACTTGTTTAAGACACAGGTTCTCATCTTGACTATTCGGCTTATTAGCTATACAACTTTAGTAAAATCAGTACACCTCTCAACTTCATGCGTACTGTGAACACTACAACAGAAGGTGTTCGTGAAGATTAAATTAATCAATGCATATGGATTAGCAAAGCAGAATGTGGATATATAATAGATACTCAGTTAATATTATAACCTTTCCACTTTTGTCTGAGGTTTCATGCCCTAAATATAGTTGTGATATAGCCTTCTAAGAGCAATAGATAAAAGCCAATCTTGACTCCAAAATTTAAAATAAGTTCATTTCAAAATATCAAAATAAAAGTTGAAATTGTTTCTGTTGTACTATTATACAAACAATACTTTACCTCAATTACTATGGAGAAGGGAAAAAAGCATTCCTTTCATATTTGAGGGATTTCAACAGAGGTTTGCCCACTTTTGCATGTAATGAGCCTCAGAGAATAAACAGTCTCCTTTTTGCTCAGTGGGTAGCTCAAGAAAGGCCTGAACTCAATCATGGAAGGACAATAGGTAACTCTCTCCCAAGAAAGAACCACCTCTGCGTCTTGAATCTCTTGATGTCAAGTTCTGATAGGAATGCTAGGCTGAACCCAAACAAAAGATTCACATCATTTATTCAGTTACTAAGCTGCCTTTCACTAAATCAAGGTAATTCTCTTATTAAGAAAGCCACAGATGAATGATGTCTCAGTGTACCTGAAACCTTGGATGAGTCGGCCTGTCCAAAGTTTATTTTGTAGGGTAAGCCTCACAATTCTTTTATTTAAAAAAAAAAAAAAAAAA
>NW_003852436.1:8646272-8652421 GCF_000181295.1 Otolemur garnettii | reverse complement strand
TCCTGGGGATGAAGACCTGCAGGATAGTAAAAGAAGTGGGACCAGACAGAGACATGGCGGGCACGCCGAAGTCTTCAGCTAATCTCACAGGGAGCTAGGGAGCTAAGATTGCAAAGAGCTGTTGGAAATTGGGCAAAGGAGCTGGACTCTATGTCTTTCTCATCAATCATTTGATCCAGGCTCCGCTGGGAAAGAGGAGTGACCCATTTGCTGAAAAGAGGACAGGACAATGAACCCAGCTTTGTACTGATGGCATCTCACATTCCCGACAGTTGCAGAAGTAAGACATGCAGTTCCAGGAAGTGAAGTTGGGGAGGGAGGGCTGTTTTAGAGATTTTTCCTTGGAATTCCTCATTATGATTGCTCTTATACTGCAGGCTTGGGAACTGATGTGGGGTTTCTGCCCACTGCATTCCATAACACTTTTGGAGAAAAGGGAAATAATCACTGGGTGGGTCTCAGAACCTATTGAGTCAAATCTAGGCTGGGATTTTATTATCTGTTCCTCTCCATGTTCAACATGCTTCAAAATGTTGGGGCAGTCCCTTTTCCCTCTGCAGAGTGAGTAAGTAAATGCCCATAGATTCCTTTGTGGAAGTACTTGGGGAATTACTACCACATACATTTGCCATGATTTTTCTGTGTCTTTTCTTCTGGGAATCAGCTCTCTCTGTTAGCAAGTAAGTTCTGGACTGGTCCAGAAAATGGACAAGAGAGTTTGACATTTTATTTGCCAGCCTATTGACTGTCTACTCTTGATTTATGTTAATAGTGTAGCTTAAGCAATACTTTTGTTGGCTTCCCATCTGTCTTGCTCCTAGAAATACCATGTTACTATGATGTTAGCCACGTCTGGAGAGTTTTTCTATATCTCTAGTTTTCCAGTCTTGCTACTCAGCTCTGTAGGAGTACTCAACTGGCTTCTGACATCCAAGCTATGTCCAATTGCCTCTATCATCTGAGAATATTGTCTTTCCCCTTGCTATTAGGGTGCCTAGTTTTTTGTTTGTTTGTTTGTTTTTGTTTTTGAGACAGAGCCTCAAGCTATCCCCCTGGGTAGAGTGCCATGGCATCACAGCTCATAGCAACCTCCAACTCCTGGGCTCAAGCGAGTCTCCTGCCTCAGCCTCCCAAGTAGCTGGGACCACAGGTGCCCACCACAATGCCCGGCTATTTTTTGGTTGCAGCCGTCATGGTTGTTTGGCGGGCCTGGGCTGGATTTGAACCCGCCACCTTAGGTGTATGTGGCTGGCACCTTAGCCACTTGAGCCACAGGCGCTGAGCCTGTTTGTTTTTTGTTTTGAGATAGAGTCTCACTCTGTTGCCATAGGCTATAGTGTAATAGTGTCAGCCTCACTCACAGCGACCTCAAACTCCTGGGTTCAAGCAATCTTCCTGTCTCACTCTCATCCCAAGTCGATTGTACTATAGGACTCTGCCAGGACATCTGGCTAATTTTTCCATTTTTAATAAATACAGGGTCTCACTCTTGCTCAGGCTGGTCTCAAACACCTGAGCTCAAGTGATCCTCCCTCCTCAGCCTCCTAGAGTGCTAAGATTATAGACGTGAGCCACCATACCCAGCCAGGTACCCAGTTGTGTAAAGGCAACTCCTACCATCAATCCTGGTCCATGGAGCACAGTCACCAGGGGTCTCCCTGTGCTGTTGGTGCCTCTCTCACCAAAGCGTTCTTTATTGCTTTGTTAGATGGCATGTTATCTGGGCCTTCCTTTAGAACATAGTCATTAGGTGCATGACTATGCAGCCTTATATGGCAAATCTACTTCCCAAGCCTGTTGATCCTTTCATCACTGTATGGTCCTCAGTGCTGGCACTCTATGCCACACAATTGGGACCATCACTTCCTCAAGCTTTTAAGCTTTCCTCAACTGTATGATAGTATCCACTCTCAACATTCTTTATCCTGGGAGAGTCTTACCATATTGATGAACTCTTTCTCAGTCAGCTTTATTCTCTTGTCTTTGGACACACAACACAATTCCACTTTAGAAAATTTGGTAGCAACCAAGAAACAGAGGATCTATGCTATCAGAAAGTCCCCAACACACACTGATTATATGACTTTGTACAAAACAGATTAGAATCCTAAGGCAAAACCGTACTGTAAGAAAAGCATTCTGAGTTCAAACAATAACATCATTTGTAAATCAAGTATTATCCAAAAAATTGAATGAGATGGAAGAGAACATAGAATTGCTTCATACATGGTTTGTCCTGTGGTGGTTGTATCTTCAGATATTGTTCTCTTTTTTCATTCACTAGAATAAGAGAGAAATCTGGTCCCACAACAGATTGCAAAACAGCTAACTCCTGGGCCAACACCAGTCTGTGGATGCTTTGCGGGGCATATAGCATCCATCAGAATCTGCCCCAATAGCATGTAAAAAGGAAGTGGGCAAAATGTGCTTATCTTAGGTGGAAAGTAAACATCTTCCAGAATTTTCTAAGTGCAAAAAGAGCAGGTCATATTCATAGAGGTAAACTTGTACTGGTACCGCCTGAGACAGCCTTTATAATTGCAATTACTTTTTAAATGCCATCCTGAAGATTTCAGCATTTTTTCCTTCAGGTCACCTTCCCATACTTCCCCAAAGTCCAGACTGCCAGCACTGCCAATCTTTCCCACACACAAAAACGAGAACATAAATATGGTAGCCAAAAGGAAAAAAATCCATTTTCTAAAGGCCAAAAATATCAAAAACTTAGTTCTTCTGAACTTTCTGAGTCACCAGGTACTTTCTCTGTGAGTATGGCAACTATACTTAACAGCCTAAACCATAGAACTGAAATTGACCTCTTTGTAACATATTTATTAATGTACAGCTGACCCTTGAACAACACAGGTTTGAACAGCATAATGGCTATTCCCCACACAGATACTTTTCAGTAAGTATATGGCAAGATTTTTGAAGAGTTACAAGAACTTGAAAAAATTCACAGATGAACTGCACAATCTAAAAATATTTTAAAAAAAAGTTATGTCAATGAAAACATAGAATATATGGAGATACTAGTCTATTGTATCACCAACTACCACAACAAATATACAAATCTATTAAAAAACATTAAAATTTACCAAACTTACACACACTCTTATAGACATGACACCATCACAGTTGAGAGAAATGTAAAATAAATATTAAGTCATAACAGAATAAAGTCAACTGTAGTATGCAGTTACCCCTGTAATAGTTTCATAGTCATCTCCTATCATCATGGCAATGAGCTCAAGTGCTGCATGCTTAACATGTATGACACTGAACCCTCCATGAGAACAGCTCACCTCTCCAGTAAATTGCATATCATAGTAAAATGTGACCTCTTGACATTCTCACATGTTTTCCAGCATGTTTAGTGCAATACTATAAACCATGAATAACCCTGTGGGACCCATACAAAATGCCACTAATGATTTTGGAAGTGCTCCCCAAGAGGAGAGAAAAGTTACAACATTATAAGACGAAATTGAATTGCTTGGTACCTACCATAGATTGAGATCTGTAGCCCCTACCATTTCAAGATAAATGGATCCAGTGTAAGGACCATTATAAAAAAGGAAAAGGAAATTCATAAAGACACTGCTGCAGCTTTGCTGGCAGGTGCAAAAATCTTGAACCTTTTGTGAAATTCCTTTTTTATCTTGTAGAGAAAATGCAGTTTTTACATGGGCACAGGATTGCTATAAGAAAGGCATACCTAGAGACTCCAATATAATTTGAGAGAAAGAAAAATCATTCTATAATAATTTAAAGCAAAAGGAAAGTGAAGGATCTAAAGCTGGAGAAGTTCATGCCAGCAAAGGATGGTTTGATAATTGGAGAAAATGGTTTGGCTTTAAAAAATGTCAAGATAACAAGAGAAGCAGCTTCTGCAAACCAAGAGACAGCAAGCAAGTTCCTAGAAGCCACTTAGAACATCATTGAGGAGAAAGGACATCTGCTTGAATAGGTCTTAATGAAGACAAAGGAAACAAATGCCACACACACACAAAAAAAAGATTTATTAGTAAGGAAAAAAAGTGAGCCCCAGGATTTAAGACAGGAAGGGATAGGCTAACAACTGTTTTGTGCAAATGCATTTTATGACCACGACTGCCCTTATCTATAAAGCTGCTAACCCCCGACTCTTGAAGGGAAAAGACAAATACCAGCTGCCAGTCTTTGATTGTACAGCAAGAAGGCTTGGACAATGAGAACCCTTTTTCTGGACTGGGTCCATAAATGAGTTGTCACGGAAGTCAGGAAGAACCTTGACAGTAAGAGTCCTTGCTAAGTTCTTTTGACATTGAACAATCCTCCATGTCACCCAGAATCCCACAAGTTCAATACAAAAGGCATCAATACTGGTACACAATATGTTTAATTCAGCCTCTAGGTCAGGGGATCATAGGGACCTTTAAATCTCATTACACGTGATAGTCAATAGAAAGACTTGTCAATGCAATGAATGAAAATTCTGATAGAGAGAACACCATGAAAATTAGAAAGCTTACACCATTGAGGTTGCCATTGTTGTTATATTAAAAAGCCAATGAAAGTCATTGAGCCCAAAACAATAAATTCCTGCTGGATAAAACTGTGTCCAGATGTTGTTCTTGACTTCACAGGATTTATGAGAGAGCCAATCAAGGAAATCAATTTATGAAAGAGATTGTGGATATGACAGAAAGAGCGGGGAGAGGGTGAAGGGTTTCAAGAAATGGATATAGGAGAAATTAGCAAGCAACAGAGGATTAGCAAAGACGATTTAGTGGAGATGAGCACTTCCAAACCAGTGTAATGAGAAAGATGTAGGACAAAAACAGTACCAGAAAGCAAACTGACACTAGACCACTGGCAGAGGGGTTCTGGTTATTCAAGATTGTTTTTGATTTCTTTTATGAGGTGGCCCCATCTATGACACAAGCACCAAAATTAAAGCAAATGGTGGAAGCAGGATCGGTCCCATATAGAAACACTTTTAGAGAAACGAAAAAGCAGAATAGTCAGAGAGAAATTACCAGGTATCCATAAGTGGCATCGAGTGTCCCTGCCCTTCCTGCCTCCCCTGCTCCCTCCTTCATATCTCCCACCTCTGCCAGGCCTCAGACGGCGGGACCCACTGCTTCCCTCCCCCTCCTCCTCAGCCTATTCAATGTGAAGACTATGGGGACAAGGATTTTTATGATGACCTACTTTTACTTCGTAAATAGCATATATATTTTCTCTTCCTTATGATTATAACATTTTTCTCTAGCTTATTTTATTGTGAGAACAAAGTTTATAATCCTATTTTAAATCCATATTTTGTGTCAATCAACCATTTACATTATTTGTAAGGTTTCCAGTCAATAGGCAGCTATTAGCAGTTAAATGTTCGGGAGGTCAAAAGTTATAAAGTGGGCTTTTGACATGGGGGACGGGGTCAGTGCCCTATCCTCTATGTTATTCGAAGGCCAACTATACATCCAAAGTAAATTTGATTTTATTTATCTCTTGGATCACAGAGATGTCCTTTGCTTTAATTTGATTCATGATACAGGTGAACACAGCTGGGGCAGGAGGCCTTCCGCCCATTGATCAGAAATTTTAAAATATTTGATAAGAGCAATATACTTATGCTTACTACATCATTTTTTTTTTTACTTCACTTGATTTCTTTGAGAAATTCAGCTCCACTTGGATTATTTTCACGTTTTGTCAGATCTATTTGTTATGCAAACACGTTGGAGGTATTCCTTTTTTGTCTCCAAAGTTCATTATTAAAACACATACACCAAGGAACCTATTGCTTGCCAGGATAAACAAGCTTAGACACCAAATGTCTCAGGTAGACTTGGAAACCTGACTCTGAAATCAGAGTAAAATTGTACACTTGATCATGTTAAAGGTGTATCAGTACCCTCCTGCCCATCTCTCCAATGGCTTCTGTAGTGTAATTGCTGCTTTTTCATCACGGACCCTTCCAGCTTCAAGACTCCCCCACAGCAGACATTGGTTTGTCCACACTCTTTTTACATAAAAATAGCAGCACTGCCATCAATCACAACTGGAGACAAGGAGCCTCATGCTCATGG
Organism: Otolemur garnettii; assembly: GCF_000181295.1. Lineage (NCBI taxonomy): Eukaryota > Metazoa > Chordata > Mammalia > Primates > Galagidae > Otolemur > Otolemur garnettii. Next base: position 8,646,344 of record NW_003852436.1, on the reverse strand, counting down.
GAGCTCTGAGGTGAGCAGATGCCAGCTGATAACGGATGGCACCAGCTGATAGCGGATGGTACCAGCTGATAG
>NW_003852436.1:8637002-8645916 GCF_000181295.1 Otolemur garnettii | reverse complement strand
AGCGGATGGCACCAGCTGACAGCGGATGGCACCAGCTGATAGCGGATGGCACTCCCCTCTATGAGTGCCTTCTTTCCTTGTTCTTATTTGTCACAGATTCTGGTTATTTTTCCTCCTTTCCTTCCTTTTCCCTTACTTCCTTAGCTTTTCTTATCTTTTCTCATTTTTTAAAAAACGCCTTTAGGTTTTACGAGAACCAATCAGGACATTTGGGATCTTGTCATTGTCCTTGTTAGTTATTATTATTGATACAAATGGCCCCAGAGGCACAAAATAGTTTGGACATGAAGGGAAGTTTCACAAAACTGACTGAAATAGTGTGCCGCCTCAGCCCCTCGTGGCACAACAAAGCTCAGAGGCCTCCAGGTCCAGCCACAAATGCCCGTCACTGGGTGCCTCCCTCCCATTGGAAGGACCTGCACCTGCAGTGGCCTTCTCACCATGCACCCAAAAGGCCTGTCACCCAATTCTACAATCAAATGCAGTCCACATTTTTTTTTCTTTTTTGAGACAGAGTCTCAAGCTGTCACCCTGGGTGGAGTGCAATGGTGTCATAACTCACAGCAACCTCTAACTCAGGCTCAAGCAATCCTCTTGCCTCAGTTTTTCTATGTTTAGTAGAGGGAGGGTCTTGCTTTTGCTCAGGCTAGTCTCAAACTCATGAGCTCAAGCAATCCACCCACTGAATCCTCCCAGAGTGGCAGTTCACATTTTGTCATCAGCTTCTCTGTCTGGGGTGACTAGAAAGTCTTTGGAAACCTTGAAGACAGCATATGGCAAACCTGGGTTCAGACTGTCATTTATATTCCCCTGGACACCACAGCAGCCTCTGCACCTCAGCCCACAGCGCTGCTTCCTCCCAATTCCTCTTACTAGACGGCACTGGGGGCATGTTTTCCAGAACCAACAGAAGTGGTGTTGCTCACTTCTCCAGTGAAACTTACCAAGGCCTTGAAAAGTTCTTGGCTGATACCAAGCCCAAAGTCCACCCACCAGGGGCATCATGCCCCACCACCCTCCATAGGCCACAGCTGCCCTTCTTTCTATCCCTCACCCCTCCAGTCTCCCTCCCATGACACGGCCTTTGAACCTGTGCCCCGCTTCTGTGCAACCCACCTCCCCACTTCCCACCTGCACTGCCTGTCCCAGTCTCCTCCCTTTACAGAGTTAACTCTCACTCACCCTTCGGCTCTCAACTCAAGCATTATTTCCTAAGAGGAATTTTAGTCCCTTTGTTAAATACTCTTGTTGTGCAATATTCCATTCTTTCAGAGTTCATACCTCAGCATTAGTTATGCATTCTTGTGATTTAAATCATCATTGCATCACAGGCCTAAGGCAAAGGAGTCACTCTGTAATTATCTGTTGAGTATGAATAAATGAATTCATAGAGGACCATTTATTACAACACGCCCTCCACTATCTTATTTTGCCACCAGCTGTTACTATCTATGTTATTATCTGTATTCTGAACTAGATATGGGGATATGATTTCTACAGACTTTGTAGCTTATCTCTAACTGGATGGTCTTAAACAATAGACACTAATGTTTTCCCTCTGGCCTTGCTTATGAATTGTTAAAATGATGATCTCCAGAAAGAGGCTGCAATGACAAACTCTAGACTAGAAGGGAATGCTTGCAAGCAACATCAAACAATGGACTAGTCTCCTGGCTATCTAAATACGTCTCAAAACTTAACAGTAAACACATAATACAATCAGAAAATGAGCAAAAGATATGAACAGACATTTCGCTGGAAAGGATACAGATGGCAAATAACTGCATGAAAAGATATCCAATATCATCAGCTCCTAGGGATGTACCAACTTATGCCACACTGAGATCACCATATACCTATCGGAATGGCTAAAACAGTTGATAAAACCAAATGCTGACAAGGACGTGGTGAAGCTGCAGAAACTAGATGGCTCGTGTACTGCTGGTGGGACTGCAAAATGGTACAGCTGCTCTGGAAAACAAATTGGCAGTTTCTTTAAAAACTAAACAAACATCTTCCATACAACCCAGCAATTGCACTACTAGGCTTTTATCCCAGAGAAACGCAAACTTATGTTCACACAAAAACCTGTACACAAATGTTCATAGCAGCTTTGTTTGCCATAGCCAAAAACTAGAATCAGCACAAATATCCTTCAACAGGGGAATGGCTAAACTGTCACGCATACATACTGTGGGATACTACTCAGAAATAAAAATGGATGAGTTCTCAAGATCTCAACAACTTAGATAAATCTTCGGGAAATTATACAGAGTGGGAAAAAACAAAAAAATCCGGTCTCAAAATGTCACATGTTACAGGTATATGATTCCATTACATAACCGTTTGAATGACAGACTTTGAGAAATAGAGGATAAATCAATGGTTACCAGGAGTTACGGAAAATGACAGGGCACAAGGAGGGAGGGCTATGAGGGGTGTGTTTGCAAAAGGATCCTTAATGTTGGAACTAGTCAATGTCTTGACTGTGGTGGTGGACGCACAGCCCTGCACAGATGATAAAATTGCATACGTAGAACATAATACACACACACACGGAGTACAAGTAAAACTGGAGAAATTTGAATCAGACACATGGATTGTATCAATGTCAATATCCTGCTTGTGATATTTATTGTGCTATCATTTTCAAAATGCTACCACCAAGGAATCGGGCAAAGTAGACAGGGGATCTCTCTGCATTATCTCAAACAACTCCATGTGAAGCTAAGTGTATCACAATGAAAATTCCAATTTAAAATGATATTGGAGATTTTTATCATGTTACTTTTTTGATCAATAGGTGAGCAACTCTGCACATAGTTTGGAAGGCTCTAGGTACACAGTGAATTCAAGGTAGACACATCTTAGCTGTCATGGGGGCAAACGTTCCCAGTGTAGAGACTGGAAACTATTGGAAACTTGAATGTTTGTCAAATAAAGAAAAAAAAAAAAAAGAAGAAGAAGAAGAGGAGTTTGGATCACCAGCATAAATATATCTGGGAGAGAATTTTATTTTTGGTGTTTCTAGGAATAATAATTGATGAAACTCATCATTAGCTTGTTTAAAGGAAAGACCAGTCAGTACTGGAATTAAATACCTTGCATACACAGTAATTTAATGTTTTATCTGTTCAAAGTCATAGTAATTTAGTCCAATAAAAAATAATAACGTCCATCTGTTAAAGGACATTATCTGAAATATATACTAATAATGATACGTTTATGCTTATACATGTTTTCGTTGATGTGATTGCCACAGTATTCCACCTGGTGGTCCTGATGACATATCTACTACTTTAGTTGTTTTGTCATCAAAATATGGCTGGAGTAATTTCACACTGTGTCCTCTTTAAAATAGACACTTATACTAAGTAGAGATTAGCATCTTAAATCCCAGCTCAGGCCTAGAATCAGATTCATGCAGACTTATTCTCCCCCCTGGATACTTGTTCTACAATATGGGGTAAATCTCTTAACTAGATAGAGTCTCAGTCTCATCGTCTATAAATGGGGATAATACCACCTACTTAGCTGGATTCTTATGAAGATTAAGAAGTTCAAAGATTAAATAAGTTTAAAGAAGTAAGGCAAGTATATCACTAACGCTTTGCATTCACTAACAGGAAGATTGGAGGGAAGGGCAGAGAGCTAAAAGGAAGAAAAGAAAAAGGAGGGAATGTGTCTTCCTCACCCCAGAAAGCAGGAGAGCCACAGGCAGGGGGGGAGGGGGGGCTCTGCAGTAGCTGGGTACCACCTTCATCAGCAAGGATGGGCAGGGAGCGAAGAGAGATGCTTTCAGAAGCTGTTTCCCTGCCCGGTGGTTTGACTTGAGAGCAGGCAGGACTCTTGCTGCCCCAGCACTCTCTGTAGCCAGTTTTATAGCCTTGTAATTTCGAAAGCAGTAGAAGTTACCGTAGAGACAAGGCAGGATTTCTGGGGTCAAAGGAAGTAGTAGCTGGAGGCATAAACCAACCAGGGAGAGAATGCTGCAGGTGAGCTGGCTCTCCTGGGACCCGTGTAGCAGAGGAAATGAGGGAAGGAGGTGGGAAAGGTGGGTGTTTACACGGCAGATCCGGGAGGTGGATGTAAATTTCACCCACCTATTGCTCCTTAAAGTCTCTAAATTTCACCTGTAGCTCCATAAAGTCTCATCTGCTGCAGACGTGTGTATGTCCGCATGTGTGGAAATTTATCATTGACATAATAGTCATTTGCGTCTGTTCGGGCTTTGCTAACTGTCTTAACATTTTTAATAAAGTGGTTGCAGCTGTTGACATTACTGTTCAGATTCTCTTCCCCTCGATTAAAAGCAGGATGGTGGGGTTTAATTAGACTACAGGGAGTTTTAATAAGGTATCACCAAAATCATCACAAAATTACATTCGTACCACAAAACTTTACCTATTTGTGAGAACAACTCTCGTGGGCTAGGTTCTTGAATAAGGCTCAAGGAAATTTGAGGTTTTACCAGCCTGTAAATCCAGCCAATGAAATCACCACACTTGATCACTGGAAAATGATTGATACTTTCTTTGCAGGTGTAGCTGCACAAAGTGAAAAGTGACGGTGTGTTCTTTGAAGAAGCGAAAAATAATATATGCAGCAAGACTGAGACCATCCAAAGTGATGCGGAGAACACGTGGGAACTAGCAGCCCACTAACCATATCTCACCCAACTGCTCTCTGAAAGCCACACCTTTTTTTTTTTTTACCACGGAGCATCTGAGGCCCCATGGGCACAGACTGTCAAAATGAGGTTAAGGAAATTGGCAGTGGGCATGAGATGATTATGATGTCACATCCATAAATATTAAATAATAATAAAACACTAAAGTCGGAGGGTGATATACACTGAGCCAGGACAGGATTTGATTTCTCAAGAGCCAAATAAGAGCCAGCTGGGAGAAATGCCCAGCCCTGGAGAAAGAGACAATAATGAAAAGGGTGTACTGTTATTACACTGAGAGGAGCTTTGCAAGTCACACCATACATTCACCGCGGGAGAATCAGGTCACTTCAGGAAGGAGGCCTCTGATGAACCTTAGGCAACTTTAGTAGGAAATGGATTTAATAACTGTTGACTGTAACCCTGGTGGATGCTTCAAGCTCTCTCCGTAATGAACCTAGCACATATCGGTTAGTACATCCTGTCCCAAGAAAGCCGGCAATCCATTACTCCACGGAGGGCACATGTGGCATGAAAACCTGCTTTTGTTCTCACCACGGAAGCTACGCCAATTTCCTTTCACTGACCTGAATGATAGTGCTGACCCTGGACGAAGAATCTAAGCAATCGGAAGGCCCACGTTTCTCTTCCAAGATTCTCTCCAAGTCACAGACAGAAATAGGGGCCAAACCAGTCCACCCAGCAAGATTGATAGAACAGCCAGTTATCCCTTAGACTCGTGGCTGTCACACCTTGGACTTTTTGTCAGATTTCCCTGACTTGAAACTGACAATGTTAGGATGACTTTTGTCTTCATTTTTCCTTCCCTATCTTTTAACATCCGTAACTCCATTTGAACATTTGCTTCGTTTTTCTTGTATAAATCAAAACTGATGTAGATTCTGATCTGTTTTGTCAAGGTATTATCGCTCGGTGACAACTATCACAGTATTCTGCATTTTCTGTGCTTTTTCTTTCTAACAAATCATGCACTTAGGCACAAATGCCCAGACGTGGAAATACAGACATGGTCTCACAGGCACATAACCACAGGAACACACATGTTTAGGGCTCTATAAAGTCCTAGAAAAGCAGAAAGAATAGAGACTGTGTTTTTGCCCTTGATTTGCCACTAATTTAGACATTTGCTTTTATACGTCTGGCTTGTAATAATAATAATAAAGTACCGCCATAGAACATTTCTGAATTATGATTCTAGAGTTTTCCCCATATCAGAGGGGAAAAATTGTGTTTTTTTTCCCTAGGTCTAGTAGTAACCTTAAGGTTCTACAGGTACTTGTGATTCTTGGTCACAGCATCCCAGAGCATTCTGCATTAGCAAGACCCAGGACTTTATCCTAAAATAAGATTTTGCTTTTATTTATGTATTAGCATTAGAATTTCTTGGATTTTGGTCTTCGATATTGCTTAAATATTCATAAGATGCAAATAGCCAATATCATGTACTTTCTGTAGAGCAGGTATTCACGGGGCAGCAATTTAGGAAAGGAAACAGAAAAAGGGAAGCTGGAAAGACCAGAGAAAAACAACTATAATTTTGCCAAGAACCAGCACTACGTTTCGTGAGAACTGAGATCCATTTACATTTGGCCTTTAATTTCTCCATCAATTTGGACTGTGTTTTTGTGAAAATGAGAATATATGTGAAAAGTACCTAGTTGAATTCTTGGGACATGGCAGACACCCAACAGATACAAGTTTTTACTACTATATTAAGCATCTTCTTGTCATAAGCAGAATTTATCCATACCCAGATGATAAAGAAAAGTTAAAACTTAGTTAAGACAATTAGAATAAAACATTTCAAGCTGGGAATACCCACTTCATGTTACCGCAAAAATTCTAGATCTTACCATCATCCAAGAATATCACAGGCATTGAATTCAACATTGAAAAACCTAAGAATTTCCCTTTTCCCATCTCTAACTTTGCCTAAGCTGCCATTCCAAAAGCAGCCAGGCAAATTTTCAAGTCCTTTAATTTTTATTTGTCAAACATTATCTTCTGGTCAAGACCAACGATTGTTAAGCCAATGACGTACAAGGTCAGACAATAAAGTTTATAAACTCATCCTAAAAAAAGTACTACAGACTTCATTGCTGAATATCACTATGGTCACCTTCCAAGTACTCCCCGGGGCCATCTGGTGATATAATCTCTTAATAATGCATACATATTTATAAGACTACCTTATTAAAGGAAAGTAGTAATTATGCTTGTCTAAAAGTAAAATTCCATTTTAGAAAGTATATGTGTAACGTTCGGTGTTTACATATACTATCAGTGGCTACTGCCAGGGGTATTGACAATCACGTGTCTCCAGTTTCACCATTGGGAGAGCAGGAATAAGCACACATCTTTCAATGTGAGCAACTCTGTTGAATGCTATTGCTGTTATTTGACAGGTGAGTGGCAAATTCTTAAAAATGGAACCCAAGACCTTCCTCTCAGTCAATGACACAAAACACTGAATACATGTTAATTCATATACTTTTCAAGTTTCTTTAAATTATCTGGCAATGCCATTTGGAAATCTCTAATAATTTATTCATTACATCTTTTATCTTATTATTTCTATAAGTCTTATGCTACATCAAAAGTTTTCAATTTATTAAATCATATATATATTCTATTTAGTTCCAGCCTACAATTTAAGGTGATTCCTTATAGGTCTGTCTCTAGATATACATGGAAATTTAGTGGGTGTTACATAAAATATTAAATACATCTAAAATACAGTATACAAAGTTCTGCATCACAAACGTGCCATTTTTTTATCTTCCAAAATATATTGAGGGTGTCGTTTTTATTTTCCATTCATTCTGTTTGAAGCCAACTCAGTCCAAGGTGACCCATTATCTTGATATTATAAGAAAGAACTAACCACCCTAGTTAATATGGAAAGGAAAAATAAAAGTGACATTTCCTAAAGCTTACAAAGAGGCAAACAAGATCTGTAGGAAGTATTTATGCGTTTCCTACATGTCTTTTTTTGTATAACACTAATTTTATATACAAGGTAAAATTTTATACTACATCAGGTTAAAAAAAATTCATTACTTAGACTTGAGACCTCAGTATCATCTTTGTTCCAAGAAATTATTTCTGTGACTAAGAAAAAAATTCCTAGCTCTCAAGCCAGATATCCAGCTTCATCCATTACAGAAGACTGCATAGCTTCTAAGCATCCCCTGGAACAATTAGGTCATGGGGTCAATCTCTGCCTTGTTCACAGTGATGTAAAGTTATTAGCAACTAATGATTATTTGTGTTAAACAGGAGTCCAATCATGCTACAAGCTGTCATAGTTGGTACTAATTAACAGCCTTGGTAGCAGCAGCAAGTTCAGAAACTGAATAGTCCTACGAAGTGCAGTCTCCATAGAAAATCATGTTTCCCATACTACCTGTGCTGGGAAGGGAGTTCTATGTCTGGAAAACCGGCCACCATGAAACTTCACTCTATCTCCAGCCATTTCTACGAGATGTAGCCAAATCTGAAAGTACATGAGAGAAAGAAGAGAAAGGTTGTTTCTCCTAATATTCAAAAGTATGATTCAAGGAAGTATTATCCAAGAATAATTGAAGGCTTGGTTTAATCAAAAGCAGATTAAACATGTCACAGGGAGCACAGCTCCAATATCCAGTTATTAATAGGCAGTGCCAGCAATAATAATAATGTACCTTGATGTTTACAGTAGAGGCATGCCCTTAGGCGAGCCGATGAGTAAAGTCGAAAGTCCCTGTATAAATTAGAAGTGCTAACATTTTCATGAATAATAAATAATTGATTCCTACAACTCTATAGAAAAAATAATTTACCTGAATAATTTTATCTCTTATTCCAATATATAACTCTTCTTGACATTTTGTTCTGATATTCAAAATCATGTCAGAGCAAATGAACTATTACAGGAGAAGTTGTATTAATTTTACCCGTTCATATAAGCAAAACATATTGCTTTTGATTTTTATGAATAGGTAATTTTGTTTTTCATAAATACATAATGAACTCTGGGTTGTTTTATTTTCTCCGTGAATGGAAGGGGGCTTGTGAATACATAAGGGAAAGCTAAAGGCTGCCAATCTCTTTTTTGTTTATATCTGTTCAGCCAACACATTTGCAATGTTCTGAAACTGTTTTTTTCTTTTTACATGTAACAAAGTCTGTCACCAGCACAATGTTGACAAGATTCGCAAGTGACCCACCCTTTATGTTACAAGT
>NW_003852436.1:8629334-8636211 GCF_000181295.1 Otolemur garnettii | reverse complement strand
CTATGACTTAGCCACTCGTCAGTTAAAAAGATGTATATTAAATATTTACTAGATGCCAGGTAGTATGGGAAGACTCAAATGATGGGAAGACTCAAATGATGGGAAGACTCAAATGATGGGAAGACTCAAATGATGGGAAGACTCAAATGGAAAAGACCAATGCTCCTGAAGTGCTCAGTTTAGAGGAAGAGAAGGTCACCTAGACAAGCATCTACCATTCAGTGGGATTCTTGCTATGAAGAAACCTAAGTAATTAATCAACATAGTTGGTTCAACTGGAATTTATATCAAAATGCCTAGCATAGTGCCCACAGAAGGTGCTCAATAAATACCTGTTTGATTGATATACATTTAATTTTGAATTTATATTTATACACATGGGAAAGCTTATTAGTCCTTAGATATTTTAAAGAGAACTGTTATAGTTACCTCTCCTATTTGCTCATGTAATTACTCGTATACATGGTATTTAAAGTTTTCTGCTGCCACAATCTAGTTTTGGCCAACCTTCATGTCTGCTAAATCCAACACCAGACAGTATCTATTGTGCATACTGGGCATGTGGAGAGTGCACAGCTAGGCACAGCAAGGCACAGCAACACTTAGAGCCTTTGGCATCACGGGTACCATAATACTGAAGCCCTAAGAAAGAGTGAATAAGCATAAATATCAGTAAGATCCGTCCCATCACAAAACAGTGCATAGGACTCACATACAAACATACATTCTCTCAAATATGGAAAGCATCCAATTTACAGACTATTTGGAGGATTAAAAGGCAGCTCCAGTAAGATTAGCCCACATCACAAAATCCCCAAACTAAAGATGCTGTCATGGATGCAGAGAGAAGGAAATGCTTCTACACTGCTGGTGGGAATGCAAGTTAATATGACCTTTTTGGAAAGAAGTTTGGAGAACACTCAAGGAACTAAAAGTAGACCTACCATTGATCCTGCAATTCTTCTACTAGGTATATACTCAGATGATCAAAAATTATTTTGCAACAAAGATATTCATACCAGAATGTTTATTGCAGCCCAATTCATAATAGCCAAGACATGGAAACAGCCCAAGTGCCCACTGACCCATGAATGGACTAACATATTGTGGTATATGTACACCATGGAATACTATACAGCCATAAAAAGATGGAGACTTTACATCTTTTATGTTCACTTTTATGGAGTTGGAACATATCCTTCTTAGTAAAGTATCTCAAGAATGGGGGGTGGGGAAGTATCAAATATACTCAATACTGCTATGAAATCAATATATAGTCACCTACACACTCATATGAATGGCAAAACATAACCATAGCCCAGAAAGTAAAAGAGAAGAGAAGACAGAGGGGAGGGGAGAGAGGTATGGGAAGAGGGAGGGCATTTGTGGGGACCTCACCTAAAGTGCATGATGCAATAGTACATTTCAAAACTATTAAGAAATGAGTATAATTGTGATGGCTATGTTACTTAGTTCAATGTAAACATTTCACATTGCATATCGAAGTAGTACCCTGAACCCCATAAATGCATCAATGTACATTTTATGATTTAATAAAAAATAATAAAATACATAAAAGGCAACTTTGTGTTGCCTAAATAGTGCTCTATAAATATTTTAAAAATGAATGAGTCAGTAGCGCTCTATACAAAATAAGAGTGGCACCACTGAAGGTACCAGGTTTGAGAATAAGAATAAACAGATTCTTTAGCCTTCATATTCCAAATCATATGCTATGGAAGATTAAGGTCAAAGTGTGGCAAGAAAATTGACTCTATTTCATTTCTTTGTATACAAATCAGGGTTTAACAGGTATAGGCTATAAGATACAGATAACTGATTATTCACCCCCTGAATTAATTTGTTAATTAATTAACAAATTTGTTAACTTGTTAATCTGGTTTTTCTCTAACAGTTGAGCCAAATAAAGGCAATATTGATAACTGCTCTTTAAAAGTGCTAAACTCAGACTAAAATCAACCCAAAAGAAAACTAGGTCAGAATTTTTTTAAATTTAAAAGAGTCTTCTTCTTGGGTAGACAATGCTATTTTGTAGCCAGAACCAGGAGGCTAGTAAGGTCAGTTATCATTAGAGTTTGTTTTATTATCAGTAGCTACTTTTGAGTATTCAGATACAAATGGTCCTATTCTTGTTCTAATTCAGTAGTTCGCTTTATAAATATGCCAAAGGTTTATTTGCCTTGGCATATCATCTTGATGCAAATAATAGTGCCTGGCTTGGCAAACACCTTTTTAAAAGAAAAATGGATATTATCACGTTTTTGTAAAGAATAGAGACATTTTTCCTCCCCTGGAAATTTTGCCTGTTGGTTTCACTTATATTGAGTTTACAATCCAGTTTTGTTTTTGTTTTGTTTTGTTTTGTTTTATAAATATCACTATTTTACTCTGGTATAAGATATGCCCTTCAGATCTTTGCAGTTAAAAAAAAAAAGCTAAGTACTTGCTTAGAAAATTATAAATTCTGCCACCTCCACAAAACAGCTGAATCCAACTTACTAGTTATAGCAGGAAGTCTTTTTTTTTTTTTTTTTTTGAAAAATCTTGCTCTGTTGCCTGGGCTAGAGTGAAGTGGTATCATCATAGCTCACTGCAACCTCAAAGTCCTGTGTTCCAGTGATCCTCCTGCCTCAGCCTCCTGAGTAGCTGGAACTACAAGCGTCCGTCACAGTAGTTAATTTTTTCTGTTTTTATTAGAGAAAGGGGGTCTTTCTCGGGCTAGTCTTGAACTTCTGAGTTCAAATGATCCTCCTGCTTCAGCCTCTCAGAATACTAGGATTACAGGCAGGACCCACCAGGCAGGCCTAAGAACCTTTTCTGAACGTCAAACCAAGGAAGCAACAACATAAATAGTATGAGCGAAGAATAAGATGGACCAAGAGGAGAGTGGTTTACAGAGTCCCACAGAAAACTAGAAAACTCCACAGGTTCACAGTGCCCAGTCACATTCTACTCAGTCAGTTGGTAACAAATAAACACTGGGCATCACCCCTCCCCCCAGCTATGACGACCATGGACCTTTGCCTCTCGGATGACAATCCTCCTCCCTCAAGGACAGCGGGGCTTTTGGTGGTGTTTTGTTCCATAATTATATAATTCATTTTCTCATTCATTTACCGACATTGAGTAGTATCCTCTGGATACAGTATTTTACTGAGATCTGTATACCCTGAGAGGTTACTTCACTCCCCAAAGCAACCTTGCCAAGTTGCCACGGTCTTGAATCAAAATGAAAGACTTTAGAATGTTCAACCAATGCAAACTTCTCCCCAGGTAAAAAAAGAAAGAAAAGAAAAAAAGGATTTACATTACTAATATAAATAGAAAATTGATACATTTTATCTAGGCTTTCTGAATTGGGTCATGTAATTGTTTTAAACAATGTTGCTCCAATTTTATGTCTGTTGCTAGTGGTTATTTTCCAGTTTTTAAATTTGTAACTTTTCTCCACATTCTCTTGATTATCATAACATATTTTATCCTCTTTTTTAAAGAACTAGTTCTCATTTTTGAAATTACATTTTTTTGTTGCTCTTGCAGGTTTGCATCTTACTGGTTTCTTCCCCATCTTTATTGCTTCCTTTTTCGTGTTTGTTTTCTTTGGGTTTATGTTGACATTCATTTTCAAGCTGCTTGAGTTGAATATTTCATCCCTTAGCTTTCTTTTTTAGCTTTCTTTTTGATAAATATATCTAACATCAGAAATGTTACTTTTGGTAATAATTTAGCTATATCCCACTAATCTTGATATATACTGTTTTCATGTCTATATACTTTATAATCTTCCGCATGATCATATATCTCCCTGAATCTAGAGTCATATAATGATATGCTCATGGTTTCAGATATATAAAACTTTTAGCTCTCTTTTTTATTAATTTCAAAAGTCATTTTTCTCAGAAGTATGAAATCGATGGCATTAATTCTCTGGAATACACTGAGCTTAATTTTTAAATTAATGTCTTGTCAAATTTTGTGAATATGTCTCATGTGCTCAAAAACAATGTACTCAATGTTGGTGAAAAATTATATGTGCAAATTTAAATTTACATATTTTATGATTCCATTATTCCAATCTTCCATGCGTATTTTTTTTTCTTTCAGGGTCTATGAGCTAAAATCTCCAAATACAATTATCAGTATGGCCATCCCTTTATCTGTCATTTTTCTAATTTATATACTTTGAGGCTATTTTAATAGGTACCTTACCTATTTTATCTTTTACTTGTATGTATGTATATCACCCCTCCTGCTTTCTTTTATATTTTAATCCTTAAATTGTACCTGCCGTTTCAAAAATTGCTATTCAACTTTGTTTTTATTCTTATTTGTCTTTATATTTCTGCAAATTCAAATTTTTATATGCTATGTTTTAAATTTTTCTCTTTTTTCTCAGTTTTAGGCATTATCATGCTAGATTGTAGTTTGTTTTCATATATCAATCTGAATCTTTGTTTTTGAGTTTCACTTACACACATTTATTGTAATTATTGTCACCTTAGGCCTTATTTATGTTATCTGATATTTTGTTTTATAACAATTTATTTCTTTTCTTTTTCTAGGTTAGTACTTTCTATTGGTTAAATCAAATTTTCTTAGGCTATTTTAGTATTTATGCATGCTATTTTCATTCTTCTGATGGGCATGCATTACACAAAACTCATGAATGAAGTTTATAAATGAATATCTATATCTTAGCCATGAATAAGATAGAATATGCTATGAGCTCATACCTGCCTCTGATCTGTCCCCCACAGCATCCTCACATCTTTGCTGCTCTATTTTGAATTTCATTTCTAGATCTTCCTTGCTTATATTTTTTACATTGCTTATTTTATGATGATGAACTTGTCTTTATTTTCCATATCTTATAACTTCCAGATTCAGTTTTCTTCTTGTGAGAGTACACTTGAGTTCTTTTAAAAATTGTCCCTATAGAGTGAGCCACGTAAACTTTAAATGTCTAAGGATATGTTTTTTCCCCCTTCATATTTAAATGATTGTTTATTTGACTGTAGAAGTGTGATATTCAAAAAATTCTCTTCCTTCAAGGTATTGCTTAATTGTCTGCCTGTTTCTAACATTTCTATTGAGAGGTCTGATGTCAATGTGATTCTACACTTTACAAGTCATCTGCTGTCATTATTTGGAAAATTTAAGAATTTTTTGGTATGTTTTATGGCATAAAGGTTTACTACAATATGTGTGTGGGCGAGGGAGTCTCTCACCTATTTCTCTCAGGACTCTCTACTTTTTATGTGAAGTTTTATAATTTGTTTTATTTCTAGGAAAATAAAGGTCATTATCTTTCAAATATTTTCTTCTTTTCCTTCATTTATTCTTATTTTTTTTCCTTTCCCTTAACGTCCTTATCTGTTAATTTTTCTCTCATTAAACTATCTCTTTATTCTTTATTAATTTATTGTTTGTTTATATCCATCCTGTTATGTAAACCATGTTCTGTGTTACATTGATAGTTAAGTATTCCCAACCAAATATGCCCACTTGTCTATTTCCCATAACTCTCTTTTCATCTAGTATTCTTCCTTTTCTCTCTCCAGATATCTATTATATTTTTTCTTTTATTCTATGATTCTTATTTCCTCCATCCTAGGTTGCTCTATGCATTGTCCTTTAAAAAGAAATGGTTGCTCTCCACAGAAACCTCTTTTTTTTTTCTATGCATTTATCTTTTTCTCCATTAGGAAAACCAGACATCCTGGCAAATAAAACAGGCAGCAACTATTTAAATAAAGCACTAGAAAAAATTGACTCTCGCCATTTCCCCTGAAAATTTAACAGGTGCTCACAGCATGATGAATGTTTGAAACTAGTAAGCTATTCTCATGCCTGTGAACTTCTGCTCCTACCAATTGAGGACAACTACCAAAATTAGTTTGCTTTGTACCCAAACCTATTTATGTCCATGGGTATTGTTATGGAACATAATTGAGTTAAATATGTTATAAATTGATGAAACACAAATGAGATAAGGAAAAAGCTTATTCCTATGAAAAGAAACTTTGGGGGGAAAAATAATGAGTTTTCAAAAAACAATTCAGCCAAAGTAAATAAAGGCCAAATAACTATTTTTAATAATGAAGAAATATCACAAAAATCTAGAAATCTCTTTCAGTTCTATTCTCAAATGTTTTGTAATTTTAACTTCAATATAAGTAGGCAAAAAAGAACATGACAGATATGTATAAAAGTGTGATTTATGCCAGAAAGATATTAGAACTCTAATTTGGAGACCCATACTTAAGGAAAGGTTTTGGTCTTACATCAATAGGTTAGCATATATTTAATTATAATATGGTAATTTCTCTGTTATTCTGCTCCCATGGGGATTGGTAGATTCTGGATAAATATAGTTTCTAGTTGCTTGAGAGTCGCTATTAAAAATAGGCCTAACTGTATACCCCAAACTATACCCTACCATAAACTCTGTATTGACTTGATATTAATATTAAAATATCCTAATTAAAAGCAAATTAAAACAAGATAAACTTTGATTACCATTGATACTGTTTCATCATATTATAAAACAGCTTAGTAAATTCAGTGTACAATTTTAGTTAAATGGCAGTCAATTACTTTTCAACTTCACTACCATACTTATGTTTTTAATTTCAAGTAACACACATAATATTTAAAACTGTTATAGAGAACACCTGGGTGCCCAGGGACTGATGCACAAAGTATCAGCTTACTAACAGCATGGCTTACCAAGTTTAAACTCTGATTTTTGGGGGGTGGGGTACAGTTCACTTGGCAATTGCTTCAGTTCTGGATAACAGGGAGATTACTGGATATTTGAACTACAGAAGTACATTTTTATGAATCTTTTTCTGAA
>NW_003852436.1:8622356-8629148 GCF_000181295.1 Otolemur garnettii | reverse complement strand
CTGCCTCAGCCTCTCAGAGTGCTAGGATTATAGACCTGAGCTACCATTGAACCAGACCTAATCAAGTTTTTAAAATTAACTGAGTCATAGTCGCAGCCTTTCTCACAGTTGTGGTAGGCCGTGGGGCTGGCAGGTGAGTGGGGACACGGCAAGGCACAGCGGCCCCAGCCCAGTGCGCGGCCCCGCCACGGTGCTTCCCTCCGCCTGGCTGCCTCAGCAGCCCTGTGTCCCGTACTTGGACTCAGCAGGCAAAGACTTGCTCAGGGAACAGGCAAGGGCACCAGCTGAGAGCTCTTTTCCAGCCACCACACTTCTAGGGCCTGTTATCTGTCCCAGCAGCCCCATGTTTGCCACCTTCATAGCAGAACCAACCCATCTTCTGCCTCCTCACAGATTTTTTGGAGTTTTTGTCTTGATGTCTGGGGACAGCGCTAAGATCCAGAAGTCCTCATTGTCCTCTCTAGCATTTGGGGGTTCAGCTGGGGAAAAGATCCAAGACCCTGTGCTGGTTTACCTTTTTTGCCTAATCATGTAATACTTATTTAATTTTTTTAAAGTCTAGATAATTAAAAAAAAAAAAAAAGCATTCTCTACCTACCAGTTTTTTGAAATAGGTAGATATTTTGGAAGTCCTCCAAGGCTTAGAGAAGTTCAGCACCTCATTTGTTTAGCCCCTGGAGTGCATAAATCATTCAATTTGCCAGGAAGGTTTTGTTTTCACTTTTTGAAATAGACCTCCTTCATTCCTATTAACCACTCTGGTCCCACCCGCCTCCTTACCCAGCCCAGGGGACTGTGCTCGCTCTGTCCCCTCGGTCCACACCCCTTTTATAGTGAACCTGTTGACTATAGAGCTGGCAACATGTCAGTATCACTCGCCACCAGTTTTGAACTTTTCGAGTGATTCCTGCTCCACGAAGGTCAAAGACTGCCCGGGAAAAGCTATTTCTACAGAGAACTTCAGGAGTAGGGTTTTGCGTTACTGAACTGCTATGACAAATGGTGTAAGATGTAGCGATATCAGTAATTTATATTCCCTGCAGACAAAGCACTCGCACCTAATGAGGTGTTACTGAACTCAACACCTTTCTGCTTTGAAAATCCTCTACCTTTATCAGCACTTCCTTCCAGTGAGATCAAATGTTCTAACAAATCAACTTTTAAATGTGGAATTCAGTTACATTATGTAATGTAAAATATAAACATTGTCTTCTCCATTTCCATGGGATATTAAACTCTTCATAATCACCAATGCTAACATACTGGGTGCAGGGTATTTCCAAATAGTCTTCTCAGGATTATCAGTCAGTTGGAAAGAGCTTTTAATAGTAATAAAAGAGGAATCAAAATACTATTTTATATGGAGCTTGTGAAAGCACCAAGAAGTCAGAGTTCTTTTCTATCTTTCCAGGTTAAGTTTTCGGGATAAAATAAAATTTAATAGCGTTTCTAATTTTGACTTTCTCATGTAGAACTTCTGGAGTCTTCCAGAGAGTCTAGCTAGATATTTCACAAATAGCAAAATATCAGTAAATGCTTGCCGATAAAAAATCATAATTATTAACCTAGCAGATGAATTGCTAGGTAGTGAAAATTTTGCCACCCTTAACAATTTCACTTTGTTTCTTTCCGACTCTCTAGTTTATTATCATCAAAACATTAGTCTCAGGACACCGCAGGAGATTGTGGGTCATTATTTAGTAATTCATGGTTAATCTGTTCTTTTTCTCCCAAACTGAATGGACAGAAATGTTCCAAGAAGTAGCATGTGTGGACCCTGAGTACTATGATGCAGAGTGCTGTAGGGTAGTTGTCCAACCCTGAATTTGCCCAAACCCAATATTAAAACTTGGATCCCTCTCCTTCTGAATTAAATCCAATTTCATAATCCTTTTCATTAATTTGAAAAACATTTCAGTATCTACCATGTGTTAGGCACTCTGATTTCCTGATAATTAAGACATGAATATAACGTAGTCCAAAATGAATGTTCAGGATTAGGTAGGGGGAAAACTGCTTATCAGAGAAGCAACCTGGAGTCCTAGTGCACAGCCAGCCTCCCTGACTGCCAACTCCAGGGAAACTCAAATCCTAATCCATTTCTAGGGTCCCCAAGAGATATGATAGCACACAGAAGCACTTCTGGGGCCATCCATTTCCACAGGGCCCATTTGGTACATTGATTCTGTGTCTATCAACAGTGAAGGAATACTACTACAAACATAGTTTTCTTCCTACTTCCTATGAAATGTGTCTACAAAATGCCAGTGACTCAGCCATAAATGATAAGTGGCTTAATTCCAAAAATGTATCTATATGGTCTTTCCAAAGGGATATCTGACAGTGCTGGATACGATAGTTGTTTTGTAACCAAAAATAACAGAAAATCATGGCATGCCCAGGACCCCTTGACAGTGAGCCAGTGTGTCCAAACACACTGGCCTAAAGCAGCAACCAGGAACACCCTCATGTCTTCTGCTAATAGATGGACCCTGAACGACTCTTATCTATTTGTAAGGCTTTCCAGGGAGCCTTAGTTCATCACACTTCTGTTTCAATCAGCCTGCATTAATGACTCCCCTAAATACGCTGAAGTTAAGTAATATTGTCATAGGTGCCTCTCAACTAGCACGGCCATCCCTGACCCCATGCCCACCCTGTCCTACCCCACCTGTGAAAAGAGAACTATCAAGGAAGGAAAACAAACATCTAAGATCTTTGGTCTGCTTCCAATTTTGCTCTTTCACAGAAGCCAATTAGAGTGAGAAGAGAATCAGGAGTCATGAAATAAGGCACTTGGCAGGAATTAGGTGACTGATGTTCTGTTTAAGCCAGCTATGACCTTGAGCCAGGTACTTAACTCCTTTGGCCTCAGTTTTCTCAGATGTAAAATTAAGGCTTCGAGTGAATGATCACTGAGTTCCCTTCCAGCTCTAAAATTCTAAGGTTTCAAGTAAGACACTAGTTATCTCTCTTATGAGATTCCCTGGCTATTAACACACTCATTTACTAAATGACATTTTAATTTTGGCCCCAAGTGTTTGAGATTTTAACATGTTCAACAAATGGTACAATTCACTAGCTAAATGCTTTGGGTTTGATCATAAATTGCCAGAAGTCGGTTATAGCCCTGAGTCTGTGATGAGAAGACTGGGGATTTTTAATTGAAACAGACAGCGCGGCTTCTGGAGTGCCACAGGGGGAAAGGAATCTATTCCAAAACGAAACAGGCATTACTGGGTTTCTCAGAAAAATATCCCAAGTCACAGTGGCCAGCCTATTAGGAATTCTACTCACTCTTGCCAATTTTTCTAGTGACTGCTTTGTGCTATCAGGGTCTAAAAAATAGGGGTGTATTTTCTCTCTTTAAAAAAAATAGAAAAAACATGATGGATTTGGTCATCAAAAGCACCCCTTTCAGACAGAGCAAGTCAGAGCGTGGTGGAAAGCAACGGCATGCCTGTTAAAGCCACAGTCATCCCTTCACTCGCCAGTCTCTGTTATTCCAGAAACAGCTGCTCTGAAGGTTGGCTGAGGTCTTGTTTAGAGAATCAATTAGCCCAAGAGTTTGGGCCAGTGAAGAATGTCACTCGAGTATAGCAAGATCTGAAAAATACTTTCACTTTTGTGTTTTCCGCAAGAAAATCTCCATATTCAGCCCAACTGATATGCTGTGCAACTTCATAAAGAAATGAATCCATCGGAAAGGGGCTTCCTGGGTGACTTTATCAGCAGAGAAGATGCTGACCAAACCAAACTGAAGCCTTGAGGTGAGCAAGAGTCAGAAGAGTTACAGGAATGCATCAGGGGATATGTATCAGGACCACTTTCCATTTCATTTCTGCTTATTTTATTGTATTAAATCATAGCTGTGTACATTAATGCAATCATGTGCTGGTTTTATATACAATTTGAAAGGCTTTCATCAAACTGGTCAACATAGCCTTCACGGCATTTTCTTAGTTATCATGTTAAGACATTTATATTCTACACCTAGTAAATTTCACATGGACCCTTGTAAGATGCACCGTAGGTGTGGTCCCACTTCTGCTTACTTTAAAAGAATGAAATGTTTTTTTAGAAAGTTCTGATGGTAATATAGACCTTTTCATTCAACTAAGAAGTATCTTTCAAGCAATCAAGATCTTGTCTACGTACATAACATAAACGTTCTTTCGAATGTCTCCTGGATATGGGTAAGTCATCCAGAAAACACATATCTGACTCTGAGCAAAAGAACAAGTCTTGTTGTTCTTTCTTTGTCATAGGTGCCTCTCAACAGGCGTGGTTATCCCCTACCCCATGCCCACCCTGCCCTACCCCACCAAAGGTTCTATACTTAATTCTATACTTTATCATTGTCATCACAGTTATCATTCTCCTCCCTAAAGAAAACCAGTCAGATATATTTAAACGTGTGTGGCATGATTACATTGGCAACTGTGTGAAAAAAAGTTCCCAGATATTCACACCTAAGTTACAGATGACAACTGGGAGATTATTCTGATAATTCAAGCAAGAAACGATGAGAGGCTGAGTGGAGTTTTGGTGGTAGGAATAAGTCCCATATGGTAATTACCAATTATTTAAAACAACATTTGATTTCTATGTTGCTTAGCTTCTTTTCTCAATAGGAACAGATGGCTCTAAATATATTTTATATTTCAGGAATTAAACGAGGTTGGGAATATAATTCTTGTGGTAACGAAAGTCGTGTTACTGGGGAGATCATCAAAGATTAAATCTGGATAGAGAAGAGAAGACACAGAAGGGAAGGAACAGAGGAGAAGAGAGAATCGAAGGAGGGAAGTGAAGAGACAAAATCGTCAAATAAATAACCCAATGATAGTACATAAAATTCTAGTGCTCAGAGTTAAAAAAAAAAAAAAGAAAAAAGAAATCAAGAAAAAGAACATTCCTTGCCTTCTCGAAATTTTCATTCTTTGTTTTAAATAAGCAAAGTATGTAGTACGTCAGGTGTTCGTAAGTGTTTTGGAGAAAATTAAGCTGAAAATTAAGGTAAGGAGTGTGGAGATGGTTGCAATTTCAGACGTGACAGACACAGAAAGTCTCCCTGGGTGGCTCATGGGATGGAAGGGAGAAAGTGATATCGGGGGAAGGGTGCTGGAGGCAGAGGGCACAGCAAGCAAGGGCAGAAACCTGGAGCACACAGCAAGCAAACCCGGATGGCTGGAGGGAGAACCAAGAGGACCGAGAAAAGAGGTTGCCAGATCGTGGCGGCTCTCACAGGCCAGATTAAGGAGTCTGGCTTTCGTTCTCTGCGTTGGAGGGCGACGGAAGGTTTTTAGCAGAGCAGCAACATTATCGGCCTCACTTTTTAATAGGGTCACTTTGCTGCATTGAGGAAAAGACGACAGGAAGGCAGGAGTGGATAGGGTGGGGGCCAGTGCCAGGGACAATTGTGGTATTCAGAGCGAAATATGATAGCAGCCGTGGAACATGGTTAAATTCTGGAAATGTTTTTAAGCCCCTAGAGTTTGCTGAGAGATTGGACGTAAGATGTGAGGAAGAAGAATTAATGATGAGATTTGGGGCTGTCTTTGATAAGGAGGAACAGGTGAGAAACAAGTTTGGAGTGAGAGATTAAGGGACGTTTGGGAGAGAGAGGTTAGAAGTCAGTCTGGGCACATGTTGGTATGCCTGTTAGATATCCATTTAGAGATGCTGGCTGGGCAGCTGGACCCAGGAGTCAGGAAGAGGCGAGCCTAACATGATAAACTTGAGAGTCGTCAAGCTATCCAAGGTCCTGAGACTAAGGAGATGCTCAAGAGTATGAATGGAGACAGAGAAGAGGCAAGGACTTAGCCCTGGAGCCAAGACTGAGGGGCCTGGGGAATGGTGATGAGGAAGAAATCAGCAAAACCCCCAGAAAGGGCTGCTGGAGAATGGGTCCTCGAAGCCACTCTGAAAACTTCAAGAAAGAGGAATCACTTCTGACAAATGATAAGTCAGATCACATGAGGCCTGAAACGTGTGACCCCTGGAGGTCAGTTTGGGTAGATCATTATTTAGTGTAGGCAAAAGATAGAAGAGAAATTAGATCCACATAGAACAAGAAAGCATTTCAAGGAGTTTTGCTATGAAGGTTGACGAATGAAGGAAGGATTGAGATCGAGAATTGTATAGAACTTGCCACATCCTTGGCAGAGTTCTTTCATCATCTCCTTAGTCATTTTCTGTAAGGAAACCATTCAGTCAGTTCCCTTGAGTATTTCTGTTGCTTTTCTGTTTCTCAGGATGAAATGCCCAGACTACTGTGCAGTATCCCAGGCACTGACATAGTCAAGACTTTACTTAGATTTCTTTCACCTCTTCTTCTTCCTTTAAAAGATCAGGCCAGGATCAGGAACTCCAAATTCCGTTTGGAGGATAAACAATGTCATAATTTGCCCTAACGAGTCAATCGTAAAGACGAAATGATCGCTAAGTTTTTTAATCCATGTAACAAATACTCATGGAGCAATCTGACCCAAGTGCCATGTAGGCTACACACAGCTTCACTGGTCAGACATCTTTCTCTTAAGAAGTCTTTTCTTTTCTTTATTAGAAATGATAGAAAGTGTATCTACATGTATCTATGCTGTAAGTACCTACGTTTTATCAAGATGAAAATTCCCAACAGCCAGGTGAATCTGACTTTGTTCTTATCACCAAACTGAGATTGGTAATGGCCAAGGTATTTAACAAGGGATTTCCATATCCCTGATCTTTTTCTTCTTTCTCCACATCAATAAACTAAACGCCATAAAATTTTTTATAACAGAAGGGATT
>NW_003852436.1:8613923-8621840 GCF_000181295.1 Otolemur garnettii | reverse complement strand
TTCAGTGAGGCCACTACGAGTGGCATGAAGTTTGGAATGAAACACAAATTTGCATTTTGTGGAATTAATTATTTTTTAGAAGAATTAATTACTAAACAACGTGGGAGCAGAAATCTGCCTACTAAGTCCTCTGCTCTATCAAGTTAACGTTCTCTATTAATTGGAATAGAATCTATAATATACACTGGAAAGCTACCAACCAAGACTTCAAAATAGTGAGAAAAACTCATAATTTGGTCTAAATGATAATGGAGCTTGACAAACAGCAACCTCTGAGTAACGAGATTGTCTCTTTGCTTCAAGACCTCTCCCAAGGTCTCTAGATAATGACATCTATTCTTAAATCTCTTTACTTAACCAAACTGAAAATCTTACACCGTAAAATGAATCTCTGCTATTAGAAGTCAGGACACCAGTTGCCCTCCGTAGGGACAGAGGACTTGTGTAACAAGGAACACAAATGTAACTTTCAGGGTGCGGGCTCCATCTCCTAAGCTGTGTGTTGGTTACACATGTGTGTTCGATTTGACGTGTGTTATTCTTCTGGGTGCACAATACTTCAACAACCAAAAACTTGAAAACCACCTATGTCTGGTGCTTAAATTCTTCTGAAAATAAGTAACACTTCTGCCTTTTCAGGAAAGAGTCTTAGCCCAGAAAAATTTGCACTTTGCACCTAAAGACACGATCGGGATAATGGGTACATCTGTCAGAGTTCTGTCAGTGAAACAGCCAGTGGGATCTCTATCTTAAGAGATTTATTTTAAGGAGTTTTCTCGTGTGATTGTGGGGTCTGGCTGGGCTAAGTTTGAAATTTGGAGGACAGGCTGGAACCTTCTGTACAGAGGCTGACACCGCAGTCCACAAGTGGAATTTCTTCTTCAGGGTACCCTCAGTTTTTCTCGTGGGGCCTGTCACCTGCTTGGAGGAGGCCTACGTTACAGAGGAGAGTCTTCCTTTACTTAAAGTCAGCGGACTGCAGGTGTTAACCACACCTACAAAATACTTTCTCAGCAACCCCTAGATTCCCGTGGAGCACTGTCGCATACCTATATTTCACACATAACCATCGTGCAGGGTTTTGGGTTCTGTTGAAGCTCATTCTTCATTTTGTCCAGGCTGCATTATCTCATTGAGAGTTTTGAAAAGAGAAATACATAAAATAACAAGTTAGGCACGAGGGAAAATTTTTCTGTTTGTTATGTGCTCAAACTCAGTACTTTCTAAGCCTTCCCCAACATGACCCTTGAGGAGGAAATTCTTCATCCTTATTGTCTTCTCAGAAATAAATTACATTTAGAAAGGCTGAAGAAATCTGTTCAATCGTTTGGAGTGATAATAACATTCCAACAAGCAAAAATGTGTTTCTCACCAGCATCAAAATTTGCCAGGATTTATGTGTATGCAAAAAAATTAAGCGAGTTTGAATTTTAAAATTTCAAACTTGGCACATGTATTTCTCCAGTGAGGCATGTGGGTTTTGCAAGTTTTGCAGGGGCAGGGATGAGGGGGATGAGGGATTCACTTAGGAAAGAATGTTGCCAATGAGAAAAGAACTGAAGGTTCTGTTTGGGTCACCAGCATCCAGGGACATAGCTATGCCCTCCACCCCCACTCCCAACTGGTTTTCCAAGATCAATCCCAACCAAGGACAGAGGACATATCATTTGGCAGACTCTCCATCAATCCATGCGTTTCTCTCCCAAATTCCTACACTGTTAAGGGCTCCGGCCAAAGAAAGTCTAGCCTTTTCCATCTCGTTGTTTATCAGCTTCAAATTATGGTAACAGTTCTCTCTGGGTTGATAATAGTAACAATAAGTTGTAACTACTGAGCAATCATTATGAACCAGAAACTTTTTTCGATACTTTATGTACTATTTACTAGTATAATACTCTCTACAACTATAAAATAGATGCCATTATTTTTCCCAGTTTTATATTTGGGGAAACTGAGGCATACAGATGGAAGGTAGTATGTTTCAGTTTCCATGGTTACCCAAGTGATCATGCCAGGATTCAAACCTGAGCAACCCGGCTTGCAGAGACCAGCTCTGCACAACTACAGTAATTCACTGGAACTGCAAGGAATGATCTCGATATTCAGGCACAAGCTAAAAAGCTGTTATTCTCAAAACCATTTGACTGTTAAAGTGGCTTTCATTTTTTTACCAACAGAATTAAAATAGAATCTCTGTAAGATATTAACACACACACCCCCCAAATTTCAATTTCATTATGAAATCTGCCCAGACTAAGGTGTGGAATGGACACTGACTCATAATATCTTCCACTCAGATGTGGGCCAGTTTATTCTAGTTTTTAACGTGTAGGGATCCATGTGACAAATGCAGTTTATAATATTTTAGTCTTTTATTTAAATTTATGCCTGAGAGTAATTACCTAGGAGTGCCACTGGGTAAATAATGATCGGTTTCTTTATTCCAGAATACTTTGAGACAAATAGGTAGGGTTTTTTCCTTTCCCCTGATGGATTAATTTTTTATTGGTTTATGAAAAGCTATTGGATATGTTTTGTGGAAGAGAATTCATAACTTGTTTCTGGTAAAATTCCATTTTCTCCAATATTTTGTCTCTAGACCAACAAAAAGAGCAGTGATAATATCTTTTCGGAGGCAAAATTGGTGTGGATTTTTTTCCTCTTAGCAGAACTTTAGACTCTGAAGAAGTATTTTGGTGTGCTTATTTAAAGAACAGCTACATTTACTGCCAAATAGCTCTTCATGAAAGACATATGTAAATACAGCAGAGTAAACGAGATAATTCTATTTCACTTGAAAAACACTTTCTTAATTATATGAAGTTGTTTGAAAGAATATGAAATGCTCTGTATTTAGTTCTGTAAGAAGTTTGGCTGCGATATGTATGATGAAATCATAGCCAGGAGTTGAAAATCATATTAATATCGAAAGCAAAACTATTTTCTTTTCTCTCTTCTCATGTTTTCAATAAAGGAAAATGCTAATTAAAAAATTGATCGCAAAAAATATCCCCTCTGGCACTAAGTACTGCCACTTAGCTTTATTTTATTTGCAATGTGTCAAAATTTACATTTGCAGTGTTTTAGAAGCCAAACTATTATATGAAAAATTTGCATTAACTATATTCTTTTATCAAAGAATATAAATGTACAAAAGGCTAACTTTACTTATATCATAAGACGGTAAATCAGGAAATTCTTGCCCCAATTTTGCAGTTTTTAACTATCTAATATTTTGTTTCTCATTTGATTCCCAGATATGAAACTGGCATATGAGAGCAACTTCACATCAGCTATCTAGTTGAAATCTTAAGACCCTGTAAAATAAGTGAGAGATGATATTATCTACGTTTCACAATAAGGAACTGAGGAACTAAATGATTAAACATCTTGTCCAATCCTACTGTTAAAAGTAAAATCCATTCAAGGATATTAATTTCCTGTCTTCCTAAAAGCTAAGCTTTCCTCACTCCATACCACCAGCTCAACCCTGACTGAAACACAGATCTTGCTGGTTAATTTTTATCCCTTTATTGACCCTAATAACATATCATAACCCAAATAATGTAAATAGACAGTGCATGCTTACTAAATATTTTATCCTTGGAAACTTTTTTTTTCCAGGAAAATTAAAGTGATCATTGCCTGTGTAGAAAACTGTCTACATGAAATTACTAATAAATCATTTTATCAAAAGAACATTTGCACTCAAATGTTTAGGGCAGTTCATTTCACAACTGCAAAATGTGGAAACAACCCAAGTGCCCATCTACCTAGGAATGGATATACCATGGAATACATGTATACCATGGAATACTATTCACCCTTTAAAAAGATGGAGACTTTGCATCTTCTTCTTTTGATTATTTCAAATTGATATGCAGGAACAAATTGTTAGGTTACATTCCACTTCCAAGTTAAAGTTCAAGTTGTAGGAGAGGCCCTCACCCAGCAGGGCATGCTGAATACCCTTGGCATTGTGCACATTAGATGAGATCTCACCAAATGCCCTCCCTTCTCCTGCCAATCATCTGTCCCCCTTCCCTCTACCCGCCCCTTACTAGACTATTTGTGTTTTATCATTCATATGAGTGTATAAACATTTATATTAGCTTCATATTAGTATTGAGGACATTGAATACTTTTTTCCCCCATTCTTAAGATACTTTACTAAGAAGAATGTGTTTCAGCTACTTCCAGGTAAATACAAAAAATGTAAAGTCTCCATCTTTTTATAGCTGAATAGTATTCCATGGTATACATAGACCACAATTTGGTAATCCATTCATAGGTTGATGGGTGTTTGGGATTCTTCCACGACTTGGCAATTATGAATTGAGCTGCAATAAACATTCTGGTGCTAATGTCTTTGTTATAAAAATAATTTTTGTTCTTCTGGATAGATATCTAGCAATGGGATAGCAGGATCAAATGGAAGGTCAACTTTTAGTTCCTTGAGAATTCTCCATATTTCTTTCCATAAAGGTTGTATTAGTTTACAATCCCACCAGCAGTGTAGAAGTGTCCCCTTCTCTCCACGTCCACACCAGCATCTGCATCTTTTGTATTTTCCTGGATAGATTTGGAGAACATTCTCCTGAGTAAAGTATCTCAAGAATAGAAAAGCAAGGATCCCATGTATTCAATATTAAGTTGAAATACATAGATTAACAACTACAGGCCCACATGAGAGAAAGACACAATGAAATTCAAGAAGGGGGAGGGGAAGAAGTAGAGTGGGTCCGTGAGTTGCCACCTCACTGGTACAATACAGGGGTATACAGCACACTCCTGGATGAAATGCTCAACTACAACTCAGACTTTACCTAACAAATGCAAGCAATATAACTTGTATGTACCCTCACATTAATCCAAATTTTTTTTAAAAAGGAATTAATAATGAAATCCAAAAATTGAACTCATTGTTTATCACTCCATGTTCCAACCTCAACAGAACAGTTTATTTCAGTGATTATCATGCTCACTGACGCTGTAACATCAATGCCCAACAGTCCTCCTTGATAACTCTCTTTCCTTTACCTTCTATTCCAATCACAGTGCCTTTTTCATTTTTCCTCCTAAGTGTTTCTGGAATCAGAATACCGTTCCACATTGTGGACCTGGCTTTATTAGGTCTGAATGTTATCTTTCTTGCCCAGATGATTGCAGTAGCTTCCCCGTCAGCAAAATAAACTCTCCCCACCAGGAGTCTCTCCCTACTCCAATCACACCCCACTATTGTCGTAAGGGTCTCACGGAAAAGCCATGTCGCAGAGAATTGAAACTGTGTTTTAAATAAAGGTGACCATCTGCTCTCTTAGGCAAAATGGCGAGCTTCTTTGTTTGCGGTCGGTTTATAGAGGGAATTTTGTACATGCGCACAATACAGCAACGTCCTCATTGATCCATTTAAACATCATGTGACTACCTCGTGATTAGCTTCTGATAATCCACTCAACATACACCTTTTGACATAACCCTTTCAACATAACCCAATTTAACATAACTTAATGGAGAACATGTAGTTAGCCATTACTTCTTTGTTCTTATCTAATGATGCCTGAGGCTAGGGAGGAACAAGGTAGATTGAATACCTGCCCATGCTGGCCTTGCCATTTGGAGGCTGTTACTTTGGATCTTTAAACAAGGCATAAAGAAACTTCTTGGGCATATAGGAATTTGTGTGCAAACCTCTGCTCCCATGTAGGCCTTAAGTCAGGGAGTTTTTGCTGGCAACTTTTATAAGGAATTTTCAGGCTGGACTTCTCAAAAGCCTTTCACGAGCCCAAGTTTCATCTGTGCCATTAGATACCTTATGTATTGGGTAAATTCCTCTTTTCTTGAGGTCCCTGAGCACATATCCATTCCCAGACCCATCAGCAAATGACCTTCATTACTTACCACAAATCAGGAAAGGTTACTGATGGGTATCTGGCCAGTTTTCCAAAGGGCTTTTTTATCGGCCTTATAAAGTCAACCTTAATTCCTTAACACAGTAAATACTATTCTAGCCAAAACCTTGGTCATGTTAGGCTCACAACCAATGTGGCCACATGGGAGTCTGCTTCAGTTTATTACAAGTATGCCTGCACAAAGACTTTTCACTGCTCTCTTTCAAACAGCTTTTTTGGCCAGAGGCATATTGGCATTTTGCCTATACCCCACCATGTCATACACCTGCTTGATTCAATGCCTCCATCAAGAAAAATGCCATATAAAGTGATGAATCTCCTGACCTTCTCTACAGTTTCATCTCCTCCCATCCTTCTGCATTAGACCTTTCTGTATACAGTCTACTCAATCTCCAAAAGCCCCCAGGCCCACAATGGTCTCTCTCACTCATTGGCCTACCCATGTCTCTAGTCTTCTGAGATCCCTGTCCTCACCCTCACACCACAGAAAGAGGCACAAAGTTGCAACAGTGATGCCAAAGAGCACTGCAGGATCCACATATGCATCAGATTTCCTCACCAGCATCCAAAAGAATCTTCCCTTCTGTTCATCACCCTCTCACACCCAGCCTGTGTGTTTTTCTTCTATTAATGCACAATAATTTCCATAATGTATAACAATTGTCAGATTGAAAAATGAAGAGGCAATAGTACACTGGGATACAAGGTCAGTGTTAAGATGGATAAAGGCAACAAAAACTTGATGAGCAGTTCAGCAGATGAAAGCTATGGATGCATATTCCTAACAGGAAAAAATGCAGAATGCCTCAAGTTATTCAGGAAAAAATTATCCTCTTTAAGCTTGGTACAAACAGTACAAGATGACAGTTCAGCAAAGTTGATGCTACCTGAATTACTACAACAAAATTAGGCTAGTATTTTTGCTACTTTTGCACATCATCCAAATATTAGCTAACACTCTAACCTGAGACATCTAATCTCAACTAGCTAAGTGGTTTAAAGACAAATATTGGGCTTGAGTTAGTCTATTTCTTTCAAAAGTGGGTAAATAAATTATAATAGGAAACTTAAAGGGATTCTATACAGGGAACAAGGAAAGGATACGTTCAAGCCAGGCATTGTGGAGGGTGCCTGTAGTCCCAGCTACTCGGGAGGCTGAGGCAAGAGATTCACCCAACCCCAGGAGTTGGAGGTTGCTGTGAGCTGTGATGCCACAGCACTCTACTGAGGGCAATAAAGTGAGGCTCTGTCTCTAAAAAAAAAAGAAAAAGAAAAGGATACATTCAAGAAGTGGAAGATTAACAGTCACACGGAAGCATCCCTTCATGTTACCAGATATTATCTGGAAGTGTTCTCTCTATTAAATTAGAGAAACAAATGATATGACATCAACTGAAATAAGAATGAGCATGAATCAAATGCAGACACAGAGAAGATCCATGAATAAGGCTTGAGTTCAAGGAAATAAGCAAATAATTTTGGAAATTAGCATTTCAGTAAAAGTTAAAATCTGTATCAACATCAACAGAGAGCATAATGAAGGGTATAGAAAACCAGATCATCTTGAGGATACACAAACCTGAAAAGATAACCTAGAATGCAGTTATTTCAAAACATAAATTCCCAGGGGTGAAAAGAAAACCCATTAAAGTAGAAGACAAAATAAAAAACATAATTATAAGAAGCCTCTAAAAACTAAGGTACAAGCACACTGTAGCTCTCTATGCTGCAGGAAATTTTAGGAAAAAGATGCCAATTGCCTAAATTCTCCTGAAATTTTTGAACTACAAAGATCATGTATACAGGCAGAAAAAATATATATATACAAAAATAATTTGGAAATTCTCAGATATATACTCAGAAACACAAAAATCAAAAATAATAGAGTAATTAAAAATTATAAATGTATCAAAATGGTCACTTTACATAAGTGTAACAAAATGATAATCTGAGACATGCAATAGGTCAGCTATCAAAACACACTTCTCAGCTCAGCGCCTGTAGC
>NW_003852436.1:8590325-8612883 GCF_000181295.1 Otolemur garnettii | reverse complement strand
TATTTAATAAATATTTAAAATAGCAATCAATATAATGCCAATTTAACACTACTTAATAGCAAGATCTTAGGACTAAAATTCCAGATTAAATACCTTTGACAAATTGAGTCATTTTAGAAAATAACATTGCACAGAGAGAATATGTTATTACTAACCAAATAACCATGTCAAATTAAGGACTAAATATAATGGATAAAATGTTTTCAAAATATTCAGTTATCCAAACGGTATATAGGAACAGAATTCCACCAAAAGGAAAGTGTATCTACAACTAGATCAAGTGCTAGCATATATTAGAATTCAGCAGAGGATAAAATGATCCTTCACATTAGTGAAGTAAAGACAATTTGTTTAATAAACAAAATAGGGAAAATCAACTTATCATTTGGGGAAAAGAACTAGATTACCATCTTCAGCCATACATTGCATTGCAGACTGGAAAAAGATTTATATTAAAATAATAAAAAAAAAAGTTTAATACTATATTACAGGGGAACATTTAACAAATTTAACACAGAATTTCTAGGCATAGCATCAACTCATCTAGGCAAAAAATATTCAGGAAAATATAGACAACTAATATTTATAAATAAAAGTAAAAGATAATTTCAAAAAAACATATCATGCCAAATCTTATAGACAATAAAAAAAGAAGAAATACTTCAAAACCATTCTACTTAATCTGGATACATCTGATATTAAAATTGGAGAAAATATCTTACTATAAAAGGGAAATTATAAACATATTATACTTATAAATGAGGATGCAATATCCTAAACAACAATTAACAAGTTGAATTAAAAATTAATGTTTAAGTAATGTACTTTGGTCAAAATTAGAAAAAATAAGAAAACAATAATAAGAAGAAGTTAACAAAGAAAATTCAGGAAAATAATGCATTTATTGTATATATTGAAAACATATTTTTTCTAAATAAAGCCATATTAAAAACTGAAGAAAATAGTTAAACATAAATGACCAATAAATGCTTAATACTATTAACATATAAAAAGTTCTTAGAAATCAATAGAAGAAAAAAAGTCAAAAATTTCAATTTTAAACATGGCAAACATTATTATCAGAAATCTGTAAAAATATATGATTTCACTATTAATGATTGAAGTATACATTTAAGAAATGAGATAATATTGTTTGCCTAATAAATTGGCAAACACTGAATTAATTTATAATATCTAAGGTTAGTAAAGATATAAAGAAATAAGCTATTTATACACAGTTGGAAGAGTTATAAATAAATTCATCTTTTCTTGGGAACAAATTTGCTCCAACTCCTTATAAATTGATGTCTATTTAGACACACCAATGTCACGTGTGAAAATTTATCCCGAAATAACTATGGACATGTGCAGGCATTTGTCTTAAAAATAGTATAAATTTTTATACTATTCACAGGGGGCAGCGCCTATGGCTTAGTGAGTAGGGCACTGGCCCCATTTAACAAGGGTGGCAGGTTCAAACCCAGCCCTGGCCAAACTGCAACAAAAAAATAGCCGGGCACTATGGTGGGTGCCTGTAGCCCCAGCTAGTCAAGAGGCTGAGGCAAGAGAATCGTCTAAGCCAAAGAGCTGGAGGTTACTGTGAGCTGTGATACCACAGCATTCTACAGAGGGCAATGAAGTGAGACTGACTCTAAATAAATAAATAAATAGTATAAAGTGATCTAACACTCAGCCATCAGATACTCCTTAGAACTTGAAATACCTGTGTCCTGTGGTGATATTTTCTGTTAATTAATGCTGTCACTGAATTTGTGTTCTCCCCTAAAATTCCTATGTTGAAGCCTAATCCTCAACACTGATATTTGAAGGCAGGACCTGTCTTATGAGAAGATACAGGAAAATGTGTTCTCTCTCTCTTTCCCTCCCACCCCCCGCCATATGAGGATACAATAGGACAGCTGCCCACAAACCAGGAAGTGTACTCCTACTGGACGTTAAACCTGCCAGCACCTTGACCTTGGACTCCCTAGCCTTCAGAACCGTGAGAAATTAACATTTGCTATTTAAGCCGCCCACTCTGGGGTTGTCCATTACCACTGCCAAAACTAAAACAATTGGACTTAAAAATGTTTTAAATACAGCATACCCTAAATATTATTTGTTATTCATTCAAAACTATGCTTATGGAATTACCCTTAGAATGTCTTTAGCCAGGGAACTATGTGTGAAGGAAGACAATTAAACTCCAAATGTCTGTGCTGGGCAAAGAAGAAATAGGACTAAGGATTCGTTGAATTAAAAAAAAAAAAGAAGAAGAAGAAGAAGCAAACAGGGAAATGTCAATAAAGGATAGATAAACTGACAAATCTGACACCATTTCCTAAATCTCTGCACAAAAAAGAAATTAACTCTGTTGGGACAGTTCCCCTTTCTACCATTAATGAACAATCAGAGGCATGGAATAGTTTCATGTAGTGGGTATCTCTTGCCCACTGGAGTCTAAATCCATTTTTCCATATCTTCCCCAGGACAAATAACCATGGGAGTCGTGTGCTGGTCAGAAAGTTTGAATCTGTCTGGGAAGAGAGCATTTGCAATTTTCTATGACAGAGCAATACGAACTACGATTTTCAAAGGATGCCTTATCTGCAAGCTCAAGAAATGGGAAAAATGACAAAGAAAGTAGGCTGAGTTTTGTATTTGTGTGAAGCCCTTAATTAAGAGGCATCTTTAAGAGCCTGTCATCACGTGTTCAAGCCTATGGCAATGTTTCCTGCTTTGCTAATGTGCTTTGTAGATTTCGTGCTCTTTACAAACCAAAGGTTTGTGGCAACCCTGCATTGAGCAAGTCTGTCAGTACCATGTCTCCACCAGTGTGTGCTTACTTTGTGTTTCTGTGTCCCGTTTTGGAAATCTAACAGTATTTGAAACTTTTTCATTATTATTAAACCTGGTATAGTGATCTGTGATCAGTGATCTTCATTATTACTATTGAAATTGTTGGGGAGCCCCACAAACTATGTCCACATATGATGGAGAACTTAATTGATAAATGATAGAGTCAAATGTAGGGACCCAGCAAAATAGAGCAGACCTGCCCAAATAGGATGTCCCATCCAGGGAAGAGAGAATGTGCCCACCCCCACTCTTCAGACCTCTTAAATCCACATCCACCCTAGCCCACATATGACTTGTTTCTCCAGCTCAGCTCACCCCCACCTGGATGGAAATAAAGATCCATGTTGCCCACACAGAACCTGGGCTCCATTTCCTTTCAATCACATCTCGGAATAATCTTTTATTTTCAGTCTTTGACCTCTCAATAAGTGTGTGTGTTCTGACTGCTCTCCCGTACAGCTATTCTCCCTTTCTGTCCCACAGCCCAGGCTACCCTATTCCCTGAGACACAACAACATTGAAATTAGGTCAATTAATAAGATGCTAAGTGTTAAAGTGAAAGGAAAAGTCACATGTCTCTCACTGTAAATGAAAAGCTAGAAATGATCAAGCTTAGTAAGAAAGGCTTGTCAAAAACCAACACAGGCAGAAATCTAGGCCTCATGCACCAAAGTCAGCTTTGAAGGAAATTAAAAGGTTTTGAGGGAAATTAAAAGTGCTACTCCAGTGAACACATATATGATAAGAAATTGAATAGCCTTTTTGCTAACATGGAGAGAGTTTTAGTGGTCTGGAGAGAAGACCAACCCAGCTACAACATTCTCCTAAGCCAAAGCCTAATCCAGAGTGAGATTCTAATTCTCTTCAGTTCTATAAAGGTTGAGAGAAGTGAGGAAGCTGCAAAGAAAAGTTTGAAGCTAGCAAAGGCTGGCACATAATGTTTAAAGAAAGAAGCTGTTTCCATACTATAAAAGTACAAGGTGAAGCAGCAAGTGCTGATGGAGAAAGCTGCGGCAAGTTATGCAGAAGATCCAGCTAAGATCATTGGTGGAGGTGGTGGAGGTGGTTACACTAGACAAGAGATTGTCAATGTAGGTGAAACAGCCTTCTATTAGAAGAAGATGCCATCTGGTAATTTCACAGTTAAAGAGGAGAAGTTAATGCCTGGCTTGAAAGCTTCCAAGGGCAGGTTGACTCTCTTGTTAGTGGCTAACGGAGCTGGTGACGTTCAGTTGCAGCCAAAGCTCACTTACCATTCTGAAAAATCTTAGGGCCCTTAAGAATTATGCCAAATCTATTCTGCTTATGCTGAGGAATGGAGCAACAAAGGAAATCAGTTTACAGCATGGTTTACTGAATATTTTAAGCCCACTGTTGAGAACATACTGCTCAGAAAGAAAGATTTCTTTCAAAATATTACTGCTCACTGACAATGTACCTGGTCATCTAAGGGCCCTGATAGAGATGTACAAGGAGAGTCATGGTGTTTTCTTACCTACGAACACAGCATCCATTCTGTAGCCCGTATCAAGAACGATTTTGATTTTCAAGTCTTATTATTTGAGAAACACATTTCTTAACACTATAGTTGCCATGGATAGTGGTTCCTCTGATGGATCTGGGCAACGTAAAGTTTTAAAAACTTCTGGAAAGGATTCACCATTCTAGATGTCATGAAGAACATTGGTGATTTGTGAGAGAAGGTCAAATTAGCAATAGGAGTTTGGAATAAGTTGACTCCAACTCTCCTGGTTGACTTTGAGGGACTCAAGATCTCAGGGAAGGAAGTAACAGGAGATGTGGTAGAAAGAGCAAACGAACTAGAATTAGAAGTGGGGCCTGAATATGTGCCTGAATTGCTGCAACTTTGTGGTAAATTTGAACAGATAAAGAGTTACTTCTTAGAGATGAGCAAAGAAAGTAGCTTCTTAGGATAGAAACTAATCCCGGGATAGATATTGTGAACATTGTTGAAATGACAACGAAGGATTTAGAATAGCACATAACTAAGTTGATGAAGCAGTTAGCAGGCTTTGAGGACTGACTCCAATTTTGCCAAAGCTTTTATTGTGGGTAAGATGTTACCAAACAGCATCACGTCCCACACGGAAGTCTTTAATGGAAGGAAGAGTCAATTGATGCAGCAAACTTCATTGTTACCTTATTTTAAGAAATTGCCACAGCCAACCTTCCGCAGTTACCACCCTGACCAGTTAGTAGCTATCAACAACAAGGCAAAACCCTCTACCTGAAAAAAAGACTATAACTTGCTGTCATCTTTTTGATGGCTAGACGATCATTAGCATTTTCAGCAGTAAAGCATATTTTGGTTAAGGTATGTACTTTATTAAACATCATGCTATTGCACACTTAATAGACCACAACTTAGTGTAAACATAACTTCTATATGCACTAGGAAACCAAAAATATCCTGTGACTCACTTTACTGTGATATTCACTTTATTGTAGTGGTCCAGACCTGGATTTGCAGGGCCCTGAGGTCTGTCTGCACTTATATTGCTCAGCTTCACTGAAGCAAGCAAGTGCTTTGAGTTATAAATTCTCCCTGTTTGTAAATTCAGACCTAATAGGAATCACTCCTTATTGTAATAGACATTTGTCACTCTCTTGAGATTCTCCATATACTGTGGATAGTCTACATGTGATGAGCCTTGGTAAGAGAGAAGCTGGATTCCCTTGAGAGAAGAGGGTTGTCTCAACTTCCTACAGAATGAACCTACTCTGATTCATTCTATTAGTTAATGAACTATAAACTGAGAAAGGCCTGGATGAAAAACACGAAATAGCAGAAACCCTAGGTAAAAAATAGTTGCGTTTTTTCACATGTAAACTGCACATACAGGAAGATCGGAGGTAAAACCACAAAAATATAGAATCCTATTATCAACTTCTCCAAAAAAATGTTTCTAGGAAATGAAATGTTTCATTCCATGCAAAATGAATGATAAGGTGCAATAATGTCTAGTCACTACAGGAGGTGCCACACTTGGGGCATTTTCATTTTAGGAGAAAAATATAACTGTCTCTGAGTACACCTTCGGAGCAGTGATGAGATATACTAAGGATGCAGGTATTAAGTAGGGTCCCAGAGGAAAAGAAGGTGCTCCAGCTGATCTGGCTGTCCTGAAAGCAGGGCCACGAGGTTGCCCCTATTCCCAGAAAATCCAATGACATTCTGGTGGTCCAGTTGGCAGCTCCACTAGGGGAATCACAGCAGAAGCCATTAAGGTTTGTGGGCTATGCCTTTACCTTTTTTTCTCAAGTGTCTGTGCTTATTTTGAATAAGAAATTTTGCCTTGTCCGTGGTATCTGTTTACAATTAATCATGTTCATGGAATGTGGAACTCCACGTTCTATGTCTGATACATTAATCTACCTGCCTATAAAGTCTCACGTACCCCCGAAGTGCCCCATTAGCTAATGGAAATGGATAAGTAGAACTGGACTGATTAGCATCTGAGGGCACAGGTCAGTTTTAGAGCCTCATCACCACCCCTTTCTCTATTCCTGCCTAAGAATTCACAAAAAGCTGCTCATAATTAGATGAGAAAGGATGAATTCTGAATTTCATGAAGATTCTTCCCAAAACATAGGCACTCATGCACTCAACAAAATGTAGCATTCTGCTCATGAAACTCTGGGTGCTGTCGGTTTGGTTGACTCAGTAACAAAGGCAGGGACGCTTGTAGCAGAGATACGACAATGGAAACATCAACTGCTAAGTTACAACGTCCCTGGTCAATTCAGACTCTTCATGCAACTAAATCAATTGGGAATAAAAGGGATTTTGAGACTGATTCTGTCAAAGGAGCTAGAATCACTGCTACACAATTAGAAAAGTAAGAATATTGATGGAAATCAAAGAATGCCCTGGGGTGCTTTGTGGTATTGACTTGTTCATTGATAAAATTAACTGGGAAACCACAGTCTCTCTGTAGGAAAGAAAACCAAAAACCTGAGATTCCTCAAGAATGAAGGTTTGGGACATTCCACTGGGTAAAGACTGTTGGCTGGCGTGGTGTCTTATACCTGTAGTCCCAGCACTTTGAGAGGGTCACTGGAACCCAGGAGGTACAGTCTGCAGGGAGTTGCATTTGTGCAGCCACACTGCAGCTTGAGAGACAGAGCAAGTCCCTGTCTAAAAAAAATCTAAACAGTTAAGGTGTTAGCCTAAATAGGAAAAAAGTTACATGAAATGAGTAGTAGAAGAAAAAAATTGTAATGACCGACTTCAGCCTCATCCCAGTTACAGAGAAGGCTGCAACATCTGTGTTTTCTTCCTTTCCTGTACTGATAGATTTACTTAACGTCTCTCCTTTCCAATCCTCTTCTCCCACTACTTTATATAGTGTAAGTTTGTGCCGAATTGCTTTTCAATTTGGCCCATAGGATTGAAATGTTTTACATGAACCAGAAGAAAAATGAATTTGTCAGGGTGAGGTAATGAATGAGGGAGAAGGTGAATGCCTTTTAGACAGAAGCAGGTTCATTGCATCGTGTTGGAGGGAGAATTTTATTTTTAATTATTGGAAAAGGGGTTTGAGTTGATGTTTCACATGGATTCAGTGGACATGTGGCACTCTTTTTCACTTCTCAATATTTATACCACCTACCTTCGCATGGGGAGACACAACCTATTTCACTTTTCCCTTACAGGGCATGGGTTCCTTGATAAAGGCTCTCCCAGCCTGGACACCATCTCCAAATGCAGGAGGCAATCTCAGAAACAAAGACCAAAAGAATCCTCTAGGCAGACACAGTATCTGAAATAAGAAGAGTTCCTGGGGTAGTACGGCAGTGGTGCGAGACAGTTCAGAGTGTTGGTGGCCTGGGACGCTATAGCATTCAAAGGATTCAGGAGGATTCCTTTTTCTCATAGACACATTTTTACAGCATTTTTTTTTTTTTGATACTTCCCATAGCTGTTTTGATACTTCCCACAGCTCCATGGAGCCACATACGATATTGTTTTCCCATTTCCTAATATCTTTGTTTTGTTTTTCAGAGTTGATCACTTTTTAACTTGAAGTAATTTTAGATCTAATACCCTGTTAATAAATCCCTTTTCTGTTTAAATCAGCAAGAAAAAAAGTTCCTGTTGCTTGCAACTAAGAATCCTGACTATACAATTATTGATGTTTATCATAGGACTGTTAATTAAGAACAATAATTAGAAAATGATTATGTATCCAAAATATAGTATTGGTTCCAGTGAATTGTACTGTATTTATACTAAAGAATATGAGTAATCATTTTTAAATAATGTTATAGGATCCAATTTAACAAAGTAATAAAGTATTCATGATATACTGAGCAGCAAAGCATGTTATAAGTTGAGTGGAGGGACTCAGGTTTGTAATTTATACCTTCCTCATAATTTATCTATTGTCTGTCTTTTCTGTATTAACGATATGCTACTGTATAAAAAATTACTCCCAAACTGGCCAGATGCAGTGGATCACACCTATAATCCTATCCCTCTGGGAGTCTGAGGCAGGTAAATCGCCTGAGCTCAGTAGTTCAAGACCAACCTGAGCAAGAGTGAGATCCCATCTCTACTAAAAATAGAAAGAGTAACTGGGCATTGTGGTGGGTACCTGTGGTCTACACAGTCAACAGAGTGAGGCTCTGTCTCAAAAAAAGCCAAACTCAGCAGCTTGAAACAACAAACATTTGTTCCTTCTTAGTTTCTTTATTTGTTTTAGTTTTGTTTGTTTGTTTGTTTTGAGACAAGGCCTCACTCTGTTGCCCCAGGCCCCAGGCTAGAGGGCTGTAGCATCGTAGCTCACTGGAACCTCAAACTCCTCCCTGAGTTGATGTTTCACGTGGATTCAGTGGATATGTGACACTCTTTTTCACTTCTCAGTATTTAAACCACCTACCTTCACATTGAGAGACACAACCTATTTCACTTTTCACTTTTGCCTTACAGGGGCATGGCTCTCTTGATGAAGGCTCTCCCTGGGCAACTTCACATCATCCTGTGCTCAAACAATCCTGATGACTCAGCTTCCCAAGTAGCTGGCACTACGATGCCTGCCACCTCTCCCTGCTTATTTTTCTATTTTTGATAGAGATGGGGGCCTCCCTTTGCTCAGGCAGATCTCCAACTCCTGAGCTCAGGTGATCCACCAGCCTCAGCCTCCCAGACTTTTAGGATTACAGGTGTGAGCCACCACACTCAGCCCTTTCCTAGTTTCTTTCGATGAGAAGTCCAGGAGTAGCTTAGCTGGGTGCTTCTGCTTCAGGGTCTCCTAGGAAGTCACAGTTATGCTGTTGGCCGGGGCTGTGGTCCCTAGAGAAGTGAATGACACCAAAGTTTCCCTTCCCAACCCAGGGAGATTGTGAAAGGCTTTATTTTCTTGCCATGTGGATTTCTCCATAGGACTATCACAATCTTGCTTTCCTCAGAGAGGAGAGAGAAAGAAAAGGAGAGGAACAAAACATGCCTAAAATTAAGCTCCACCCCTTGAGTGGAGAAATATTAAAATATTTGTGGACACATCTTTAAAACCACCACAAATATGCATACAAACATAACATGTAAAATAGTTCAATATATATAAAATATTTTTAATAAACACCCCAACTTGGTACAAAAATATATCATAAAAATAATTCCATAATTTTAAAAAGGTGTAAACAAGATACTGCCTTTATGTCAATCCTCACCCTGAATAATCTTTTTTTTTTTTTGAGATAGAGTCTCATTTCGTCACCCTTGGTAGAGTGCTGTGGCATCATAGCTCACAGCAACCTCAAACTCCTGGGCTTAAGTAATTCTGTTGCCTCAGCCTCCCAAGTAGCTAGGATTACAGGCATGAGCCACCACACCCAGCAACCCCTAATAATTTCTAATGAATTGCCAGGAAGGGGAGGTACCTTTGGAAGGTGCATATTCTGAACTCTGACTACAATTGGGTTGCATGCATATGCAAATGTAAGTCTCAGGCTGTGGGAGGAAGGTGGAGAGATGCTAATACAAAATGAATTAAGGGGTCACTGAGCGAGCCTTGGCAGAGAAAGAGCTTGCTGAAATAAACTGCCTTGAGCTCCCATTTAAAGCAAAGCAGTGGTTCTAGGTGCCCTAGAATGATGCAGCCAGTGCTGCCACCACCCCAGGGTCTCTCTCTGGCAAGACATGTCCTATTAGGTCCTCTCATCTTGATACAGAACACCAGACAGCTGTGACCAACAGATAATGTCCAGCATAAGGAGTGACATCAATCAGCATTCCAATGTGAAGAACGCCCATGAATAACTGGAGAGCCCGGGAATGGGAGAGAGAACTTCACAGAAGACTGGTGCTGTATAGCCAGTGAGATTTGGGATTTGACCTCATTTCTGTTAAAGACTGTTTGAAGGATTCAGGTTGAAGAGATGCAAAGAGTGATTTTTTTTTTTTTCTTTTTGCTAATCCATATCTCTTAAACTTTTGAAATTAATACATACCATTTCATAGTAATAAAAAGATTTTTTAACTATCGCTTCAGAAGGAAAAAGGTCAAAATATAATAGAAAGTAAAAGGAAGACAAAAATCATATACATTTGAAATCCTATTGATTTTAAAATGCAGATATAGGATAAAACAATGTTTTAATGGTGCTAAATATGTTTGCATGTGCATCTGCATATATACTTACATGCACAGATACAACTATCTCTGTATCCAGGTCGATATCTTTATCTATGGAGCAGGAGAAAAACCCAGAAGGAAACAGACAAAATAATACAAGTAGATTTTTTACAACTGATTGTCATCATCTTCCTTGGACTTCTTTGCATTTTCCAAATTTCTATGAGTACATATTACCGTTATAACCAACGAGTAAAAAGAGAAATAAATTATGATACTTTCATGTAACAAAATAATACACAACTATTGATATATTTCCAAAAATATATGACAATAGATTAAATGGTCATGACATAACTATAAGTAAAAAAGGGTTAAAAAGTACTTCATAAGCAATGTGAAATCAACTTTCTCTGTGTGTGTGTGTTATATGTATATTTATGAAACAGGAATTTGAATAGAACTCTTCCTGTTGTCTTAGAATTTTGGCTGAAGCCCCAAAACTGAGAACAATGGGTTATAAATAACCCACATTCTAAAGAGAGATGCTAGACCTCTCCATGAAGGATTCCATGAAGACAGCAGAACTGGTCCAGCAACTGTCAACCCCCACCACCCACCTCTAACCTACTTACATGAAGTCTAAAGTTCAAAAGTTGATTAAAGAACACTTAAGAGAGACAAGTAGTCAACTTCAAAGGGAGTAAACTAGCATTTTTTCTTCTACTCAAAGCCCTCCTTCAAGTACTCCAAAAAGAAACATCCACAGATGGGTAGGGTGTCCTGATGAGCCCCACCTTGTGCAGCAGCAGGCCCCACTGCTGCCATGGATGGAGGTCAAACAGAAGTTCTTGGCCAAGCTTGATGCATGTCCCTGGGAATGTTGGGGAGACTAGAGCCTGATTCACAGTCAGAAAACTGAAAGCAATGGTTTGGGGTCACTTGAGTAAGCAAAGTAAGGACAAAGGACAGTCATAAGGCATAGCTCATACTTCAATCATATAGCAAGGCAAGAATGCACAAGATTCCTGAGGATGCTCTGGGTATGTCGCCACCAAGACAGACAGTAGGAGCCAGCTGGTCATTCTGATCAGGCACTTTTGGTGCAGAGAGAAGTCAGCCAGGGCAATGTCTGTATTAGGGAGCAGTGTGTGTGTTTATTTCTGTGTGTGTGTGTGTGTATGTGTGTACACACCTGCTGTTGAAGAGTTGTTGTAAAGAACTATCAGTCTATCCCAATCAGTGTAAATAGTTGGACACCTTCCTTTATGGAGAACGTCGCTAACCAGTTTTAGGTAAAAGGAAACCAAAATATTACCAGCCATCCCAAATTTGTCTCCTTTCATCTAATTTTCCCTCTCTTATTTAAATCCCGGGGGACAAAACAGCAGGAGAAGAAGAGACAGATGGAATCATGCCCTCCCTATTCTAGGTCCTTGAACTATAATGAGTCAAAACCAGGCTGAGTGGATGGGAGAAGCTTTGATGTGGGTGGAACACTGAAATTTTGATTTAGACATTACTGGACTTGCAGGATCGAAAAGTGAATATTATTTTTCCAAACAGAATTATATGAGTTATTATAATTGAAAAAGTACATCTGAAGTCATGGGACTAGCCAAGAATATTCTTTGTATTTTTAAAATTTCATTCATTTAACAAAACGGCTGTGTGAGTGCTTATGTGTGTGCACAGGTATATGTGATGAGAAATACAGATGGTTAGATGATGAACAGATAGAAAGATAAAGGGATAGAAGTCTCAACATAGATCTCCACACCTTCAAAAGAAATTGAGAGCAATATATCAATCTTTTTGCAACGGTTATCATCAAGAGGTGGGATTAAGTGATATCATTTTTTTCATCTTTTCTCAACATCCTTATCTTTTCCTATATTTTTCATTAACATTATGTGTTCATCTTATACAAAATAGAATAAGTTACCTTAAAAATTCTGATAAGGAGGCATCGTACTATTATACTAAATTCCACTAGACTGAAGACTCTGTAACGACAGAAACCCTTATTACCTTATTCTCCATTTCCTCCCCGGTGCAGTATCTGGTACAAATAGGCGCTCAATAAATGCATATTGAATTCATTAATGAATCAACTAAATAATCAAAGATTATCATGAAAATTACAGCAGAAGAAGAGGTTTTTTCTCATGCTACTCATAACTCTCTCTCTGTATCAAATTAACATAAAGCAAAGGTTGTCAAAAAGGGATGCCAAATGTAATCTGAACCCAAGGGTACATTTAATACACAGCAGGGATATTTTGAATGCTTCCTCGCATTACAATCAAACTATTTACACAGAAGCACAGATAATTATTTCAATAGCCACTGTTCTCTATAAGAAACATTTTGCAAGATGTAGAATCTGTCATAAATATTTGCATCTCAATTTAATATTCTGATTTTATGTTTTCATTTGGCTTTTAAAATTGTATGGCACCTGTTTCCAGAAAAGAAGCTTCTCACTATGTTCTATCCCTAAATTCGCGTTCACCACCACACTGAATTAGCGTACTCCTCCCCGCCTCATGTCGCTGTGTACACAGAATCCCTTGCTGACCTGCTTCAGTGCTGCTTCTGAGAAGGCGCTCTCCCTTTCTTTTCTTTTTTTTTGTTTTGTTTTTGCGACTGAGTCATAAGCTGTCACTCTGGGTAGAGTGCCGAGGCATCATAGCTCACAGCAACCTCCAACTCTTGGGCTCAAGTGATCCTCTTGCCTCATTTTTTCTATTTTAGTAGAGATGGGGTCTCGTTTTTGCTCAGGCTGGCCTCAAACTCATAAGCTCAAGCTGTCCACCCGCCTGGGCCTCCCAGAGTGCTGGGATTGCAGGTAGAAGGCGCTCTCTTTATGCTAAAGGATGGATGGGATCAAGCAGACAGACCTGTACGCTGAGAGCCAGCAATGAAACAAAAGCTAACTCCTTTGGCCTCCCTGACCTCCTTTTCCACATCCAAGTCCGGGTTTCGTTCTTTCTCATTGCCATGTTTGGGGCCTACGGGTGGTTCTAGCGGACCCTTTTCCTGAGGGGTAACTTCTCCCTTCAGTTCAGTTTGTGCCAGAGGTGAGTCTTAGACAGTGTCTCATGCTCAGGTGGTTTATTCTGGCAGCACTCAGCTCAGTCGCCTGCCACCCAAAAACCAAACCCAAGAGCTGAGTGTTGGCAAAGGAAAGGTTTTTCATCCAAGTGTGGGCAGCCTGAAGAGATGGGGACTATTGCCTCACAGACCTTCTCCTCTTCCTTGGCTCATGAGCACCCTATCAAGGGAAGGGGTAAAAGCGGATTGGGGGCAGGAAGCAAGCTTCGTGCAATCGTCATGACACGCTCATGATTATCAGGAAACAATAGGTCACCTGGTGGATCTTGTCATCAACAGTGTGTGGTTGGTCATTCCAGACCCTTGGTCTGTTTTTCCTCAAGGTCATTTTCTAACCTTGTGCCCCGTGGCTGTGTAAGCAAGCAGCAAGTTAATTATGAACTTTTTTTTAATTT
Organism: Otolemur garnettii; assembly: GCF_000181295.1. Taxonomy (NCBI): domain Eukaryota; kingdom Metazoa; phylum Chordata; class Mammalia; order Primates; family Galagidae; genus Otolemur; species Otolemur garnettii. Next base: position 8,598,914 of record NW_003852436.1, on the reverse strand, counting down.
CAGAATTTTAAAAGGGTACACATGTTTGGGTTACATAATTTGCTTTTGTACATTTTAAGTCAAAGTTATAAGTGTGCTCTTCATCCCGAAAGTGTGCATTCTTCTCTCCTCCTGACTATTCGATTTCCATTGTGTTTTAATTCCATATGTGCATGTAACTAGTAGGTCAATTCCAAACTTCTTAGGCAGAAAAAGCCAAAAGGGTACTGGAGACATAATGGCTTCCCTTTCGCTAGCCTAGCCTTTTACTCCGAATGACCTTGGGGTGCAGCTTGTCAGGCCCTGCTGCATTCTTGTGGTGCGTGACTATCATTCATCTTAGAGCTGCAGTGTGTCTCTGATAGTACATTACAAATACTCTCCCCCGAGAAATCCTGTATTCAGTAAAATTACCTGGACGTGTATTTCTCTTCAATTTTCTCCATTTTGTTGAGGCCTTCCTTGGTGGACGTTATTCTACCTTAGGACTTTATAGTAAAACTCAACCCTGATGTCTGGCTGCAATTTTCATTGATGCTAAAATTCTACCAGGTTGAAAGTTTGGGTCTTCCTGAGGTGGTTGATCCAGGACCTCATATGGTCTCACTGTGCACACCACAGAATAATCTGTGTTCCAAAGGGGCGTGAGACCCACTGCACACTGGCGGAACTCTTGATGGTTAATTAATTAATGGTGTCAAAAAACAAGAGCCATTCTTATTCATGTGACAAACAATTGCTTGCCACTAAGTACTAAAAACAGGATAGGAATTCCAATGGCAACAAATAAATTACAGGATTCCTCCAGCAGGGCTTATTATAATGTTTTATTCCCAATCCAATGAAAACTTAACAGTTAATAAGTGAAGGGCATTTGTTCCTTCCGGAACATTTTAGAAGTTACTGGAACATGAAACCTTAGTATAGGAGCTACTGTACTAATCATCAGAACCTTTTTTATTTCCTCTTATTTTTTTAGTTCTTTGAGATGCTCAGAAAAGAAATAAATAGAAACGCACTAATATCTTACCCTTAGTCTTCACTATCTGACTGAGCTGTATGTACATCTCAGCAGGTAACATTGTATTAGCTTTATATATTCTGTGTATCTACTGTGAGTAAAACCACTGGCTGTACATCATATATAAAATATGGCAATAAAAATAGTGAACATGTTATAATGTTTTTATTTCTGCAAAACCATTTCACATGTGTACTTCAATTAACTTCTAATGATCAATCAGGCTTTCCTTAAAATGGCTGCATTAAATGCTATATTAATGACTCCTAAACAGAATGTTTTGTGCAAGAATACCTCCAAACTAGAAAATAGGTCTGTCTTGGATCTTTGTAATTGTTCCAAAAATTCCACAGGTTATAACATTTGTAAACATCCAAATAATATAAAACTATATAAGTTACAAAATATATACTACATCCCTCCCCCACTACCCCAGTCTCACTGTCTCTTTCAGAGACACTCCCCAAAAGGTAATCAATGTAAATTTTGTCCATGCTTTGGTGTATGCCTTTGTATACAAAAATATGCATGCATAGAAATAAATCAATTACTCATAAAGAAAATTACATCATACATGTTTTGAAAATTTATTTTTTCTAGCTTACTACTATGTCATAGATATTTTCTAATTCTTTTTAACTGTAGCAGAATGCGCATTATATAAACCCGCCATTTAACAGTCCATTGTTGATTTATACTTAGGCTAATCTCAGTTATTCTCGATTATAAGTTGTGCTACAGGGAATATCTCAGTATATAAGTAAGTACACATGTGCACAGAAGTTAAAATTTGGTTCAAGTATTAAAATTAATTTTTTAAATTTGATAGACACTTCCAAAGGTCCTCCTAAGAGTCCTAACCAATCTATATTCCTGCAAACAATTTTAGTCAGTGTTACCATTGCGATCTGTGAGAACAAAATAAATTCCCCTTTATCAACTAAGATGGACCCTAAGGTTAAGGAAACAAAAGTCATCTACAGGTCAAGAGTTCAGGCCCTGGCTAATATGTCAAATTTCTAAATTCCCACAGCTACAAGAAACAGTCTTGCTCACCTCCCTAAAAATAGAAGCTGTCAGGCAAATTATCAGTCCTTGAACTCCAATTTACAACCCAGACCACTACAACTCTGACTAGACAGAAGACCTGCCTTACAAATCTTCTTTTCTGATAAGCAACTAATGATCTTAAGCCAATTTCAGCCACCTTATATGGTTGTACATAAACTGTCCTCAGGTCCTACAGTTCATCTCTGTAAGTAAAGAGCCACATTCTGCCTCATTTTAATGCTAAGACCCTCCCCAAAGTGAGCATAGGACATAGATTACTTCTATGTTTGCCCGTTGCACATGTGCTTAGCTCCCCTTATAAGTATGTATAGATTTTCCCTAACACATGCTGAATATGTATGACTCTACTGTGTAAAACAAACCTTGTGAGGCATGAAACCCAACATGCCCCTTCCTTCTTCAAAGAGAGAGGGCACAGGCCAGGTACAGTGGCTGAGGCTGGTAATCCTGGCCCTCTGGGAGGCTGAGGCAGGAGGACTGCTTGAGGCCAGGAGTTTGAGACCAGCCTGAGAAAGAGCAAGACATCATCTCCTACACAAAAGAGAACAATTAACTGGGCTATGCCTATAGCCCCAGAAAGAAAAAAAGAAGAAGAAATAAAGAAAGAAAGACAAAGAAAGCATTTTCAGTTGACATCTAAAGGCTTAAAGACTATCCCTTACTGGTTTGCAAAGTCATGGCCAATAAAACTCTCTTACTATTCCTCCATAAACTTACCAAACATGTCAATTATCCATTTTTATCATCAATTTTTATGCTTTTTAAAAAAATTGTAGGAGAAAAATATTTTATTAATTTTTTACCCAATCTTTCTAATGGAGTTAATATTATTTGAAAGTTTACGCATTGGTTTCTGTTTCATACTCTTTTGCCCTTTTCCTTATTGGTTTAATTTTCTCATTGACTTGTAAATGATTTTTATATATTAAGGGTAATTCTTTGTTATACACAAAATATGTAATACATACTTATATTCTACTTCTTTGCTTATCTTTTTAATTTATCTTTTATCATAACTGGTTTCTTTGTTTCTTCCATTGGTTTTTGAGCATCAAATCTCTTGGTTGGTTTTCTTCCCCACCCCCACCCCTTTTTAGATTCTAGGCTTTCTGCTTTGTTTAGGAAGGCATTCATCAAATAAACTGGAATATCACCTTACTTACATATTAAAAGTATATGTATATATGTATATGTAAATATGTTTCCATTAGAGTTCCATTGTTCTGTTCATGTCTTTTTGCAACAATGGCACATGTATTATATATGTATATTTACAGTATATGAATACATAAGTAATATACATATGTTGATACTTTATATTTACATAATGTTTATATTACTTATGGAAGTAATATATGTAAATTATTATATACAGTATAAGTTATGGTATAAAATACATACTTTGTATATGATTTTTATATATAGAGAGAGAAAGACACTTTCTAAAATTATTGAATTGAGCCAGGCTTCTCATTCAGTGCTGAGTACTACCCTTTGCAGTGAATAGTTTTATCTTGTTCTTGGCTATCATGTGAACATTCCTAATATTTTAACATTAAGTATAATCCACACTTCATGGATATTTATCTAAGGGATTTTCTCTTTATTTCTACCATTCCAATAAGATTTTATCAGGAATAGAAATTTGGGGATATCAATGTGGTATATTCCCCTCCCTTTTTTAACTTATTAGTAAAATAAATCACACTAGTTGCTTTCCTAATGTTGAAGCGTACTTGCAAACCTAGAAGAAAACTCACTGGCGATAGTGTATGGTGAATTATATATTGCTGTTTCAATCTGCTGTTATTTTATTTAGGACTTTTGCATTTGCCTATTAATGAAAATTGCCTTTAGTTATTATTTTCAGGTCATATTTTTTTGGAATCAATAGCAATATTTTGCCATCTTATGTAATGAGTTAGAAAGCTTTGTTTTAAACTCTGGAATAGAAAAATTACTTGATAATTAACTATTTCTGAAAAATTAGGTAAAACTTTTACATTTATCTTCTCATTTTTACAAAATTAATCAAAGTTTAAAAAATGAGAATCATATTAATATTCCAATGGTGTAACAGAAAAATCAACATTGGCTCTCATGGGATTATTTATTTCAATGGGAAAATTTATGTACATGGATATAAGTCACAAACACCGGCCACGTTATGTTTACAAAAAGTATCACATGGGTCCTGAGCCATTTGTTGCATTGTGACATGAAACAAACTAAAATTGACAGTATTTGCTTTATAGTTTTACCTACTTTACACAGTTATCAGTAATTAATCAATGAAGGTGTTTAACCTGGAAACATTAAAAAGGTAACTTAAGAATTACAAAAAATAGGTTGGGCACAGTGGCTCACAACTATAATCCTAGCACTCCAGGAGGTCGAGGTGGGTGGCTAGCTTGAGCTCAGGAGTTCAAGACCAGACTGAGCAAGAGTGAGACCCCATCTCTACTAAAAATAGAAAAATTAGCCAGGTGTGGTGGTGCACAGCTAATGGGGAGGCTAAGACAAGAGAATGGCTGAAGCCCAAGAGTTTGAGGTTGTTGTGAGCTATGGCACCATGGCACTCAACCCAGGGAGACAGAGTGAGACTCTCTCTCAAAAAATAATAATAAAAATAAATAATTACAAAATAATGATACTCAAAGCATATACTAAAAACTACAAAGTTTGCTACACATTTCATTTAAGCATATAAAACAGATCTTATAGAGTTAGTTGATGCTATTTACCATCCAACCCCACCTCTCTGAGGATTGACAAAACCTCTAAATCAGGTATAGATAAATGTTATATCATGAATCCTAAACATTTCTACACTCTGGCTGCATAGTTTTTGGAATTTACTGTTTACTCACTATGTTATATATGAATAATGGAAACCCAAAGCATAGTGGCTTAAACAAGCTATAAGTTTATTTATCTCTTAGGCAAAATTCCAAAAGTAAACAATCCAGAAAGAGAATCAAGAGGCCCTGCTCCACAAAGCCCTCAGGGACCCAGGTTCCTTCAAACTTGTCAGTCTGGTATCCTGTAATTATGGTCTTCATTCCTGGTCTGATAAGGCATTACAGCCATCACATACATCCTATACAGCAAGTTACAGGCAAAGTGTAAGAGGGATGAGTGGGTACATACCACTTGACTCATACTGAAGGATCCTGTAAGTTGTCACAGGATATTTTCACTTGAAGCCCATTGACCAGAACATAGTTAAATTTCATACTTCACTACAAAAAAAGCTGACACTATATTTTTATCATCCTAGGAAGCCATTTATCCAGTTAAAAGCCCTATTGTAATGAAAGAAAAGTAGAACAGATTTGGGGAGAAAAAAAACCATCTCTGCCACTACCATGTCACACACACTCACAAGTAGTCTGAATACATATGCATTTCCTCTTCTGTCCTGTGAATGTAAGCCCCTGGTGACAAATATCATCCAGGAGTACAGACAGGATGGTACTGATGGAGAAAACAACTTAAAAGGCGTGAGTTACTGCAAGAGGATCAGTGGTCCCTTATTGATAGATGAAAAGCAGAACACTCTTTGAATGAAGAAATCATAACCTATTCTTTCAACTGGTCAATGTATTCTGGGCAACCATAATATGAATATAACTATTTAGGCACTATGCCAATCTTAGTAAAGTTGCTTTTGGCAGCTTACAATACAATCGGAATGATGGCACAAACAAATAAAATGTTATACAATCCAATAATTACCAGTAATAAAGTAAGAGCTATGACAAGCCTGGATGTGATTAAGCAATAACACTACTAGTACAGACAAAAATGGAGATTTTGTTTGAGGTCTTATGGTGGCTAGGAATTTGGAGGAACTGATTTTCCTTCTGAAAACAATTACAAAATACTGGATTAAATATTAAAAGGTCATGTTAAAAATATTTATGATATGAAAAAATAATAAAGTATTGTTAATCAAAAACTAAGTGAAAAAGAAAATCTAAGTAGTACGCAGAGGACTAAATCTGCTTTTGTCATAGACACATTTTATGAAGCAGTAAATCTGAATTCCATTTCCACAGGCTCATGAATTCATGCAGATTGAAAACAAAGCAGGTTTAACCCCTGTTTAGAAGTCTATCGGAAACTCTTTTAAAACAATAATTTAGGATCCCAAGTAGCTACACATGCAAAAGTAAACCAGAAGTAAGCTCATCCCTCTCTCACTACCTACAGTGAGTTACAAGAAAGCAAGTATTGATGATAAGAACAGCAAAAGGAATAAATCTTCTCTGAAAAGTTGCAATCATAAGCAGGTCTTTTTATAGATTTATAGCTCAAATTCATATCACTGTGTAGTCCAAAAGATCTTTGACTATAATTTTACTTGAAAATGATTCCAGATGTAGCTCTCTTAGGTATTTGGAAGAAACAAACAAAAATCATTTTTAGAGTTTTGGAGAAATTTATCTTTATCTGTATTTTCATCCTTGCACTCAAAATATTTCCATACATGATTTCCTAAGAAAAATGAGAAACTCAGAATTAAAACAAACTATGTATGTGTATACACCAAATCAAGGCATCATGAAAAGAACAAAATTTGTTTTAAAAAGCCAAATACATCAAGACTCCAGATTAGTCCATGTAGCTGCATATTATAGAATGCGTATTATAGCAAACAATCCATCTTTGAGGAGCTATAAAAAGTGATTCAGAAAATCTGAGAAAAAAGACTCTAGAAATTTTAAAAAATGCATTTTAAAACTCAGTTCATGTGCCTATGAGCAGATTAAACAAGTAATCTGAGAAGAAAATTAAGAACTGAAAGATGCATTAGAAGAAACTATCCTATCTAATATAAAAAAACAATATGAGGAAAAAACAAGGAAAGTTAAGAGAAATTAAAGACATAGTTAGTATATATAACATCTTTTATTGTAGAGCCTCAGAAGGACAAGAAAGAGAAAATGAGGCAGGGGTAATATTTAGGAAGATAATGGCTGAAAATATTCTACCAGTGGCAAAAGACACTAATATTCAGATTAAAGAAGCCTAACATAGTCCCATAGGGAGAAACAACACATTATAGCAAAGACATATAACACCAAAGACAAAACAAAGATACTAAAGAAACCAGAGAAAAAAGAAAGATTACTTTTAAAGGGGCAACAGTTAGAGTGACTGCCAACTTCTCAAGAGTATCAATGAAACCAAAACACAATGGAATGATAGTTTTAATGGGCTAAAAAGAAATGAATGTGAATTTAGAATTTTCTATCCAGAGAAAATGAATGTTCGTTTGTTTTTAAGGGAGGAAAAATGATGTTTTTCTTCCAAACAAAAATTAAGAAAGTTTTCTATTACCAGGTCTTTACTAATAAAATTCTAGAGAATATTCTTCATGTATAATGAAAATGGTCCCAGTGGAAATTCTCTTATGCAGGAAAGAGTAAACAACAAAGATATTAGTAAATATTTGAATAAATCTAAATAAAATTCCACTATATAAAGTCAACAATAATAATGTATTGCAGAGTATAAAAAATAACATTAGAATATATAAATATTTTATATATTTTAAAATATCAATAATAATAAATATTAAGAAATAAATTGAAGCATGTTAAGACTTTTTTTACCTGGGAAAGAGGTAAAGTTGGTTTTTGATATTAGACTTTGATATGTTAATTATTCACATTATAATTTCTAGAAAAACCACTAAAAAGGGAAACATAATATACAACTTTCAAAGTACTAGACAGATAATAGAATAATCAAAAACAAGAAGAAACAGAAAAGAATGGACAATTTGAAATGTTAGTGATTTCATTAAACCTAAATGCAGTAAATGTTCTAGTTAATGAATAAAAAATGCTAGACTACATTTTAAAATTGCAACTGTATGTAAGTCATAAGATACAACTTAATAGAAAACTAGAAGGGTTGAAAATAAAAACATAGGTATGATGTTTTATCAATATATGAAAATCAATAGCATGCCTATACACCAATAAAGGTCAAGCTGAGAAGACGCAATACCTTTTACAATAGCAACAAAGAAAATAGCATACCTAGGAATGTATTTAACCATGGAGGTAAAAGACCTCTACAGTAAGAACTATGAGTTACTGAGAAAAGAAATTGCAGATGATGTAAACAAATGAAAAAGCATATCATGCTCGTGGATAAGCAGAATCTCATCATTAAAATATTTACACTATCCAAAGTAATCTACAGATTCCATACAATTCCCATTAAAATACCAATGTCAGTTTTTGCAGATTTAGGAAAAATAATTCTATGTTTTGTATGGAACAAGCAAAAGAGTTTGAATAATCAAAGCAACCTTATGAAAAAAGGACAAATTAAGAGGAATCCATTTACCAGACTTCAAACTATACTAAAAGGCTACTAATAACCAAAACAGCATGATACTGGCACAAGAACAGAGAAATAAATTCATGAATTAGAACAGAAAACCCAGATATAAATTATCCTCATATTGCCATTGATGTTTGACAAAGCAGATAATAGCA
>NW_003852436.1:8579528-8590057 GCF_000181295.1 Otolemur garnettii | reverse complement strand
CAGCCCCATAAAAATGTGGGGAAAACACTTGAACAGTAGCTTCTCAAAAGAAGATCAATTAATGGCCAATAAACATGAAAAAATGTTCAATCTCTCTGATCATCAGGGTTGATCAGGCTGATATATTTCATTCAGTATCTCCCCAAATATTGCCTCTGCCTCATTCTCTCTCCCCTCTTCTGGAGCTCTGATAAATGAAAATACAATTAAAAAAAAAAAACCAAAAAGGTAGAAATCCATAAAATATCTGAGAAAAAAAATGGCAAAAATGGGTGATTCCCCTTTTAAACCTCTATAATTTTGTATTGTCTTAAATTTTTAAATCAACATATTTTAGTCTTATAACTTAAGTTTTTTAATGAAAGGAACTGTCATCTTCTACCCTAGTACTCGCTTATGCAAGCAAAGTTTTAGCTACTCCCTGTAGGGGGGCACGTGAGGGACATTCTCATTTACACATTATATGTAATAGGAGCAGGGTCCAAGACCCCTCACGTCAAATATAAAGGATGCCCAGCAGTAGTAAAGCTGTGGGGGAGTATAATTGGAGAACAACTCTAAGGTCTGTGTAATTTGGACTGGACTTACTGAAGCAAGACCTACAACAAGGCAAGATTCATAAATGTGTCAACATCACTGGGAGTTCTGGAAGTCTTCAGGAAAAGGTTTGCAGAAAGATTAGACTTCCTGGTTTAAGCAAATATAAATTAGGATTCATCAGAATTTGGCTAAATATGCTAATGAAACAGCATCTGTGTTCACCAGCTGGTAGAGCCCTTACCAACTTCCCTAGAATGTATTTGGAGAAACTCCAAATGATAAAACTTAAAACTATGCAATGAACATATCTCAGTCTGCTTGTGCAATTAAGGTAAAATATGTTTGATTTTATTTCATAATTGGGATAAAAGGTTTGTAATAGGAAATTAATGAATTTTAAGTCTCTTTCTTTAAAACACATTCCCCTTCTAACCTTCCCTCTCCAAGCCGGTACAATGAGGCTTATCTCTGAAAATCAAAGTACACAGGTTAGGACTATGCAGGTGGAGAAAGTTGCAAGAGCTCTGGAAGGGAGGTCAGGAATGACCTAAGACATTTCGGATAACACATGGTTCAAAGTCCTTAAAACATGCGGCAAAGCAGAACTAAAAATAAATTCAATTCAAATCACCCAATTCTACAAACCTAGAAATAACAGCCTAATGTAAGCTGGATTTTGCTAAGCCATTAGGTTTTTGTCATAAGAGAACCACTGCGCAAAGTAAGACCATTTCCCATCCCCATTCAGTCAGACAAGTGGTTCATCTCCATGGGATTGCATCTAAACAATGAGAATACTTGAACTGCTGTTAAAAAGATTATATTAAATTATAAAACCACTTGCAAAAAGTAAATAGACATAACAGTTTTTAAATTGCCCCACTGATTAACTGTGGAAACTAACTAAAATTGCACTAAAGCCTTAGCATCACCATTTCTTTTTACACCTTAGAAAATGCATTCCCCAAGACCATGATCTCAGGAAGGTAAGTCTCTTACTCTGCTCGTAGAGCCCTTGTTCCGTGCAGTACATTATACACAGAGGTACAATGGATTCTCACAGTAGGCTTTGGATATCAATACCATCTTTACATTCACTTTATAGATACTAAAACTTAGGCTCAAAGTGTTTTCCAAATTACCCAAGATTCAAAAAGAGTGGTTGGCAGAGTTCGAAGGAGAATCCAGCTTCCCTCCCTTTAAAGTCCATGCATGTCACAAAGTCACAACACTTGAAAGCAATGAGTAGTAGTTTTATCAGATCTGAAGCGTCTGGGCTACATAAGAATCTGTTACCCATCTTGTCATTTATACCAGTTCAAAGACATAAATCTCACTGAAAGAAAGAACAGCAGTGCTATTGGGGCCAAAACAAATTATGAGCAAAAAAACAAATCTTCATCAAAATTCTAGATTGCTTACTTGTTTACTTGCTTAAAATTACTATGTCATTATGTATATAGCTTTTCCCTTCATTTTTTTTCTTATACCTTTAACACTCTACTAACAACCTGAAAAAAAAAAATTGTCAAAAGAATGAAAGAAAACAGAAAAATACCAAATAAAAGTCCAGGAGGAAACTCATATGCTGTGCTTTATTGTCTTCAGGGAGAAAAATGAGGGGCTTCCAAAATGCTAATATTGGTATAACTTTCTGACTCATTCCTTTATCCCCCACAGCACCTGGCAGTATCGCTTTGCACATGTACATAATCAATATTTAAATGAATGGATGGATGCATATGAAGATTAGAGTTCCAAAATGCTGTATTTCAATTCTCTCCCTCAAATCTAACACCACACCCTCACTATATTTTTTGAAATCTCATCACATTGAACTAAAAAACAGAACTTGAGCCTATTAAGGGCACAAAATGCTTACTATTTTGAGGTTGCATATAACAGATACTATGTCTTTACATGCTCATGTTAGTTTAAGTCACTAGGTTAATTTGCTTATCATGCTATTCAGTTGTACATAACCAACTATCCCAGAATTTGGTGGCATAAAACAATAATCCTTTATTATCTCTTTTGGTTCTGCAGGGTGATGGGTTGTAACATGGAGTTTCTAATGTGGTTGGAGTCCAGTAGCCACTGGGGCTAGACTCGTGAAGCTTTAACTGGGCTGACCATCAAGATGGCCCATTCTCCCTCTCACCTCCCCTCTCCCACCCCCTTCCCATATTCTAAGGCTATAATTAGGTTATGACATTCCTATAAAAGCTATGAATTAGTTTCAAAATAGGGCTGTGTACATTGGATACTTTTTCTTCTATTCCTGAGATATTTTGCTAAGAACAACATTTTCTGATTCCATCCATATAAACATGAAGGAGGTAAAGTCTACATCTTTCTGTAGGGCTGCATAGTATTCCATGGTGTCCACAATAGTATTCCACAATTTATTGATCCATTGGTGGGGTCACCTCTTTAGCTTATCTTACAAGGGTACAAGTGAATCTTTCTAAAAGCAGAGTATGAATGTCTTAACCAATAACTAAGAAAATGACATGAAGGTTATGTTAACCAGTTTGATGAGAGTATTTCAAAAGGTATATGAAAACAGCACACTGTACCCCATGATTGCATTAATGAACATAGTTTACTACAAAAATACAAAAAAAAAAAAAAAAAAAGGATGGCCCATTCTCAAGATCGGTGGTTAGTAATGGCTGACAAAACATTCTCATGCATGTGTATTTCTCACAGCAATTTAGATAGGTCTGAGAGGAAACATCGCAAAAGATCAACAAAGAAGCTATGGAACTTCTTATCACCTTGCTTTGGAGGTTCCAGAGCATGGCTTCTTCCCCATTTTGTGAATCACACTAGTCACTAAGGCCAGCCTAGAATCAAGGGGTTGGAAATTAGACTCCATGTCTTGATGTAAAGAATATCACACATTTACAGGGAGGACAAGAATTGATGGTGGCCATCACTGGAGACTCTATACTGCAAACGCCTGCTACTCAGAATGTTTAAGACACATGAACAGCTGTATCTGAGAGCTATGCTGCTTTTAAACTCACCGTGAAGTCCTCCTGGCATAAATGTAAAATGAATATATTTATGGTTAAAAAATATATCCATTTGGGGTATTTAAAATCTTTTCCCAAGAAAGACAAAATTCCAAGCCTACCTTATTTATTAAAATAATACATCAAGCCATAGAGTAGTTTCAATGGTTAATAAAATTTCAAGGTAGTATACTTTGGTTATTCCTGAAAAAACACATGAAATAATACCATGGTTATCTCCAAGTACTAAGTTCTACTTTTTCTAATTGGCAATCTTATACATTATACAAAGTAACACAGTTTTACCATTTCTCCTGGATCTTATTGGAAAAATTTAATGAATAATTAGCATTGCCCCGTGAATGTATTCAACAATCAACAATGAGGAGAAAAGGGCCCACCCTTTTTTATTGCCTACAATTTGTCAGCATCTATTTGTTTTGCATATGAATTTAATCTTCCTAGAACCCAAAGAAGCTACTAGGTATGATCAGCTTCATTTTGCAAATAAAGAAACTACAGTTCTTAAAGTTTTAAAAACTTACCCAAGTTCGTGGGGGCAGAGGAATGAGGGAGCGGGGGGGGGGGGGCGGAGGAATGAAGAGGGAGGGGGATGGGTGTGCTCCCACTTAATGGGCACAATGTTAGGGTGTACAGCACACCTCTTGGGGGCGGGACACAATTGTAAGAGAGACTTTACATAACAAATGTTAATAAACATTGTAACCTAATTCTTTGTACCCTCAATTAACCTAAAACAATTTAAAAAAATGAAAGTTAAAAAATTAAAAAATAAATAAATAAAAACTTATCCAAGTTATTAAAAGTTTAGGATTTAGACAAAGGTTTAAGGTTTAGAAACTTATCCAAGTGAAGAAAAAAAACATTTTTTTTTTCAGAGACAGAGTCTCACTTTGTCGCTCAGGCTGGAGTGCTATGGTGTCACAGCTCACAGCAACATCAAACTCCTGGGCTCAAGTGATACTCCTGACTCAGCTTCCCCAGTAGGTGGAACTGTAGGTACCCATCAGCTAATTGTTCTATTTTTAGTAGAGATGGGGTCTCGCTTTGTTCAGGCTGGTCTTAAACTTCTGAGCTCAGGTGATCCACCCTCCTCAGCCTCTCAGAGTGCTAGAACTACAGGTATGAGTCACCGGGCCCGGCCAATAAATTTTTTTCTTACACTGTTTTGTGTTATATAAGTGACAGTGTGTCACATACATATATACAGATGGGCCCTAACTTATGATGATTCAATTTAATGATTTTTGACTTTACCATAGTACAAAACCCACATGTATTCAGTAAAGATCATACTTCAAGTACCTATACAACCATTCTGTTTTTCACTTTCAGTATAGTATTCAACAAGTCAAACCAGCTACTCAATACTTTATTCTGAAATAGGTTTTGTGTAAGATGCTTTTGCCCAACAGTAGGCTAATGTTAAGTGTTCTGAGTGTATATAATGCAGGCTAGGCTCAGCTAAGAGGTGGGGTAGGTTAGGTATATTATATACATTTCCTCCTTATGGTGTTTTCAATTTATGATGGATTTAACCAGACATCATCCTGTAAGTCGGGAAGCATCTGTATATATACACATGCTGTCTGTCTCTCTCCATAGCATCTATATTATAGGAATTACACATATAAATTATTGATATATATACACATACATATTTAAAAAACTGTTCATAAAGAAATACATGGTACAGTAAGAATATATACCAACATAAAGGAGAAAAGTTTTTTTGGAAAAGAAAATGTATTCTAGTCACATTCCCCTGGATCACCTGATATATGAAAAGTGAAAAAGCAATAACTATATATTCATATGGAAACCTTAGAGGGAGCGTCTCATTTTCAGTGACTTGAGAAGTGACGGTGATTCAAATAGGTGGGAAAGACAAGAAACAACCTTCTTGGGAGGCACATTTTTGATGCTGTGTCCCATCTAAACTTCTGTCAAATATACTGAAAGAACATTACAGGCAACATCACATTATAGTATTTGCCTTAGGATTGAGCTTTGATCTAAACAGATCAAATAAATAACTCAGTGGATGAATCTGAAACAAGATTCACACACTTTTTTTTTTTTTTTTTTTTAGTTGAGCAAGGCTAGAGCCATACTCTCACCTTTATGGAAAAGAGAAGGATTAAATACATTTAGGGCTTTCAATAAAAGCCTAAAACCAAAGAAGGCCAAAACACTGAAAGATATAGTGTGTTGTTTAAATATTAGCACAAATGCACTCTTGAATGTGAAGCATTAAAATTTAAGTTGTTTATCTCTCAGACAGATTTAATTTAATGTCATGCAAGGCAAATAGACTTTTACTTATTCTGGTAAAGTAGGGCTGAATCAATTGTAGCTACTGCCTATTAAAGGAAAAGAAAAGAAAAGATGAAGCAATAATCGTTTGTGTCTAAAGAACAAAAGAGTATTTTAAATGGTCATAAAATAGTTTAACTTTTTGTGATTAATAACCTAAAAATATGCAGGGTTTTTTGTATTATTATTATTATTATTATTTTGCCTTGAGGGATCTGTGTTCTCTATCTTCTAAAATAGGTAGATAATGAATGCAGACATGGCAACCAAGGTCAAATCATCCTATTTTGCTGGGTATAATCTCTCTCACTAGTAGTAGTGAGAGTTTAGTAAATATTCTCTTTTTAATTATTTTTCCCCATAGCTAATCCATAGTCACAGCTGCAATGTCTGACACAAAATAAAGATTCAATAGATGTCTTGGGAACAAACTGAATGTGTCCCATCCTGTTCTCCACGGGAGGCCCCCACTAAACCACATACAAGACTTCCTACTGACTGCTGGATACTTGCATTGTACATACTCATATATCAACATTGATAATTTAAGCAAATAATTTGACTATTTTGACTACATAGATCAATCAAACCCTTCAAAACAGTCCAACTGGCTCATTTATGAGCAACACAATCTTATAGAGTATAGACGATTTTAACATTGCTGTTTCCCTTAACAACTTGCATAGATACAGCATCAAACTGCAAGTGCTTATAAGGTTTTTCCTGGAAATCTGGTTAATAGATAAAAATCACAAAGTTTGTGGAAAAATATCTTCTCTCTCTTCCTGTGTTTAAAGCCCACACAGCACTATGTGATTGCCATGTTTTATGAACACTCAGGAGTTTAAGAAATAAGTCTTGTCTTTCAAATAAATCTCTTATCTCAGTCTGGACTCAAGGCAAAGTCTTATGCCTCATGCACAGTGTCACAATCTCTAAAATTGGAGTCATTTAAAGGTTTGCCCATGCCCTCTGAGAGATAAGAGATTGGCAATGTTAAATTTGTAGATAGCATTAAGGTAATAATCCCAAACAGTATGTTTCTAAGCAACCTCTATTAAAGTAGGGTGGCTTTTGCTATACTTGAGCTAGTTCACGGAATCAAATGTCCTGGCCCTTACAGTAATCAGCAAAAAGGTGATTTCAGAGTATTTCAGAGGAAGAGATCTAAGTTGTTGTTGTGTTTTTCCTGCTTCAGAAATAAAGAAAGAAAGAAAGAAACACAGCCTAGGAAAAAGCACTGCTTGGTCCTTACTCCTGTGGGTAGTAAATTCATATTCAGAAGCATCACATAACCTTTTTCTTATATCTCCACTTCCCAGGCTACTAGTGGCTAGTGGTGATCATAAAATTATCCAGTACTTTTGAAAACCCAGACATAATAATTGCCTCTATAAATATCACTCAGGTCGTGCAACTTGTTCTCCAAGAGCATTCCTTGCTCTCCAAGAACATTTCTTTCTCTTTTTTAATCCACTTTTGCTTTCTAAAAGATATTCTAGGCTACAAGATGTGGCTTCTTATGCTAACAGGGTATCAAGGTATTCCTCAGCTTGACACATGCTTTCTTCACAAAGGAACCAAATCATTAATAACATTTTCTTTATTTTTATTATTTTTTTTAAGAGACAGAGTCTCACTTTATCACCCACGGTAGAGTGCTGTGGCTTCACAGCTCACAGCAACCTCCAAATCCCAGGCCCAGGAGATTCTCTTGCCTCTGCCTCCCGAGTAGCCGCGACCACAGGCACCAGCCATGATGCCCAGCCATTTTTTGTTGTAGTTTGGCCAGGGCTGGGTTCAAACCCACCATCCTCAGTTTGTGGGGCTGGCACCCTACCTACTGAGCCATAGACACCGCCCTAAAAACATTTTCTTAAAGGCTCTTGGTCAATGCCATACACTTTCACTCAGATTCCATAAGTAGATACTAGTGACATCAAAACTCCATTATCTCGGAAGAAGTTACAGATGCTCTTTGGCTTTGACCCTGGAACTCCTGTAAATTGTTCTAGGTTAATGGGGGCTGATGACATCTAAAATTGAAGGTCAACAAATGGTTGAAAGAATTGGTTACTTTCAAATACTGAAGGGGCATTCCTACTGAAAATGCTTTTATTTTACAATCTGTTAATATCTCCATTGCATTGTATAGACAATATCATGACAGTATTTCTCACTGTAGCAAAATACCTAAGTTAAACTGTATGGGCTTTAAAAAAATCTAAGTGGAGCTCAAACAATAAGAAACATTAACTTTCTAAAGGTAAACCTAAGCAATGTTTAGGGCTTTTTGTTTTTAAAACACAGAATAAACTCCTTAAATTGTTTCATTAAGCTTGATCATTCCTGGATTTTTCTATAAGTATTGGTAAGACTAACAGAAAAAGTACCTGTGTTGTTGATTACATAAACACCTACGAATTTATTCAATTCTTTATTAGCTATAGAATTACAGGACTTGTTTTAACAGAAAGAATTTAGTGACACTAAACAGGATTCGAATTCCTCCTCTTACCCTGCCTAGAATATTTCCTAGCATTTACTGAAATGACAATACCTTACATCAGGGTTATAGGATTCAATTTAAAAATGCATGAAAAGCCCTTAGTAAAATGCCTAGTCCATGGTAAATCTCAATATGTGTTTGCTGATCTTCATATAACCAAATGTGAAGAAATATCAGCCAGAGATTCCTCATCCCACCCAAGTGACCAGACCAAGGCCTTAAAGAGTTTTATAAACCAAAAGATTTGAACCATGTTGATTTTTCCAGAATTCTCACCACAGATTAAGAGACAGGTGGTCATAAACCTATTCACTCCTCCTGAAGACATGTTTTTAGGCTTACATCACTCTGAAGAAACATATTAAAATTTCATATTTCTTGCTGAAGTCTTATTTCTACAGAGTTAGTGAACTTGTCATGTGTGTCTAAAGAAACTTGCTTTCAAGGAGAATGAAAAATGGTTCTCTTCTATAATCAGAGACTCACCTCTGTATCCTCCCTGGTAACATCAGCCATCATGACTCTGTCTCCCTGGCAACCGTGTCTCTACATCAGACAGCTTTATTTGAAACAATCTTCACTGAAGAAAAGCCAGTAGAAAAAGAGTTCACATAAAAATAAAAATAAAACATGAAATATTCATGAGAATAAGTACAATCAATGCTTCCTCGGGATGCTGAACAATTTTTTATATAATTTTAATAAAAAATTATAATTAAAAGAGCATAAGTTTGCGAGGAAGCTGAATACATACGTATTTCATCAGGTAAGAACTTGGTTCCAAGTGTTGAGAGAACATAATTGATCAAATATAATGGAGCAGGAATAGAAGACGGGGCAATTCTGTTCAAACTGGAAAGTTCAAGAAAGCAACATGGCAAATGTTTCATGGAAGCCTTGTGTTACTAAACACAATTTTGATACAACAATCTGTACTTTGAGTCTTTCTGCCCCGCAGCCTGTGGGCGAGCTAATTTCTATATTGAGATGGTTCGCAGCGCCAAAGGTCTGACAGAACACAGGAAAGTTTAAGCAAACAGTTCACTTTATTTGAAACTGATTTACCACTGTCATCAGGAACAGTGTGTCCTCACAGCCTTGTTTTATGGCCAATGCACCTGATGGGCTGGTTCCTGCCAAAGCCATTCCTCACGGCCTGCTCACTACCCACCTCAGCCTTCCACACGCTTTCCTCACAGCCTCCATCCCAATCCCCACTTTGAATCCAGAATTTTCTCAGCCCAAGTTAGTGACCACAAATAGCCAATCTGCATTTTCTGATGCCAGCAGAGTAAACTTATATCTTATCTCAATGAAGAACGTACAAAAAAAATCATACTTTATAAAAACTCGTCGATATTCTAAACCAGGAAATGTTTCATATAGAAACTAAGCAAATACTATTAAACAAATGATATAGCCTCATCTGTCCTGCCCTTAAAATCTTGTCCTATACATAAAAATATAGTATCATAGGGAAACTATTTGAAAATAAAAGCTTTAGTAGTAATAATGTGTTTATAAGTGTTGAGCTTCTTAAACTTTTAAAACTATTGGTAATATGTTTCATGTACTGTTGTCTTGAAAAGCTTTGTGAGATAAAACAAAAGAAAGACAAACTATTATGATCCCCTTCTCACAGATAATAAAACTAAGACGGTGAATCAGCTCCATGTCCTCCCTAGTATGGTAAATTAGTGACAGAAACAGAACTAGAACCAAGGTCTCTTAATTATGAGCTGGACACTGAGGGAAAGTCTTAATTAGAATTAGAAAACTTAATTCTAATTAAATGGGAGCCATTCTTAATTAGAATAGATTCGAGCAGAAAGCCCTCTTAATTGCACTTGTTTCCACGTCCTCAGTCAGCCCATCTTCACTATTGTTCTCTGCCTCTTTTCACGACAATGCCTGTTGTACTTGATCCCAACTCAGAAGGAAACAAGGGGGACTATGCTCATTTAAATATCTGGCTTTGCAGCTCTACCTGCACAGGATGGGGTATGGCATAACCATCAGTTACAGACCACTAACCAAGATGTTTAAGACCTAATGATTCGAGCTCGGCGCCTATAGCTCAACTGGCTAAGGGGCCAGCCACGTACACCTAAGGTGGCGGGTTC
>NW_003852436.1:8576879-8579316 GCF_000181295.1 Otolemur garnettii | reverse complement strand
AAAAAAAAAAAAAAAAAAGATCTAATGATTCAGGAACCTTTAGTCACCCAACCCTTCCTAACCCCCAGGCACTATTCTAGGAACTAGGGAAACAAAAACAAAAAGACAACATTCTTTGCCTTCATGATGCTTACATTCTGGGAGGGGGAGACAGGCGATAGATTAGGAACCTAATGTATAGAGGAATTATACAGAATATTGGATTTTGATAAATGCTAGAGGGTAGGGGTCTGAGCCACTCCTGTTAGGCAGACCCTAACGGGGGAGAGGGGAGCGGAGAGGGAGAATGGACAATGGATAAGGTGTTAACGGCTAATACGCATCACACAGGTACCGAGTATTAACAGATACACCACATCTAGACACAGAAAAGCCCAGGGTGACCTGACATACACGACCCGGTGTACATCTCCCACAGACGCTGGGGTTACGTCTCTCCTGGAGATGAACTGTCAGATCTTAAGGTCTTTGCTTCTCTGCTCAGGCTGAATGGCTTCCCATGTATCCTCCTCATCCTGTCTCCTCCTCAAGACCCACCCTGGGTACAAGAAATTCTGTATGTCCTTGTAAGTTAGTGCTCACCACATCCCAGAAGCACCACATCCCATCCCAAATCAAGGTTTGACTTGATTCAGGATAAACTGCTGCCCCCTCCTCCGTTACTGCTGGACTTGACAACCAGGTACTCCTGAGCTGATGGGCTCTAACTGCCACTTGAGCTCCAGCCAAGGTTATTTCATCCCAAATCACACTCCCCTCCAGAGGGAGCAGGATACTTTAGCACATTAGTACACTTTTCTCTGTCTCCCCCAACTCCAGGGTATACAAATCCTGTCCTATCCAGAACATTGCTTCCTCTCTCCTGTGCTCAATTTTCCCTCCTCCCACCAGTCTGCAGATTCCATTTCCCATAATTATTTACAATCTGTTTTCTCTTCCAAATTTATCCAAATTGATCAGCACTGCTAAATGCTACCAGTGGTATTTGAAATATGATCACTCTTGATATAAACTGCTTCCTCATAGGAATTATTTCTCCATAATTGAGAATGTCCTCCTCAGCCACGTTAGAGTGGAAGGTCAGAGTCCAAGGGAATGAGATCCTTTAGCTCAAAATTCAGCTTCTAGAAAGTAAAAATGAAAACAACTAGAGCCCCTAAATACAGCGTAAGCCTCTGTTGTCGTTCAGCTGTGTAGTCACTATCTGGAGGCAAAAACTGACCAGGTAAGTCAAGTGTAACTACCATAGATGACCAGAGAAATTTAATTGAGGGGAAAAATACCACAAGTGGAAAAAAATACAATAAACTGTTATCTAGCTCTAATTCTTGAAAGGTTTGTTTTTGAATATATGAATAGAAAGCAAATATATTCAGATAAGAACTCTTTTTAGAAAAAGAATCAGAAAAAGAAAGGATGAATACTTACAAAATTTATTTTAAATGTGCTTTTCCCCTAAGCATTGAAAGTCATAATGACATTTTAAACATGGCAGAATTTATATCCCAATGACAATACTAATAATAAAATCAAACTGAGATTAAGAAAGAAAGAAATACATAAGGTAAATACATACTGTATGGGGAAAATTCTGCCCTGTTTGTCTTCTTCCTGGGTACATTCCGGCTTTCCCATTAATCAGCTGTGTGATGGGGAATTTTCAGGAAAATCACTGAATGTCTCATACTTAAAGTTCTGATGAATATAAAATTAATTTTTGAGGTGTTTAGGTTTCTTCTAGTTATGAGGTTGTACGAATCTGTGATGATTCATCTCAGATTATAGAAGTATAATTATATGTTGTTTAATATTTTACCTACGTCCCTTGACTTCTAAAACCCTAACCATTCCTGTATGTCAATTGGAAATAGATCATCATATTAATTGAAGTGCTGGACCTATAAAATAAAGTACAAAAAAATGAAGTGATACTACACAAAACTATGTGTCTGAGATTCCGATTATTTTAATCAAGCACATTCAATAAAAGTCCTTCTAGGAAAAAATGAGTAATAATTATTTTCACTATAAAAATTCAACTTTCACATCCCACAAAGTATCAATACAATTTGTCTTACAAAGAATAATAGAATTGTGTCTTGATTATCAGAAAAGAAAATATAAATTTTTTACTATCACATTTTCTCCATGTTCTAGGAAAACCAATTAAATTTATTTTCTTGGCTTGGAGCCAGAAATAAGTATACACCTGTATAACCCTAATTTCTGTAGCTGGGATGACTGAGTTTAACCCAAAAAATGAAATCATCCAAATTTACTGAGTATTGTCAGGATAAGAGCTGAGTTCTTTGAACAAGGCAACCATACTGAATTAGAAGACCAAAAATCACATTACAACAAAGATATTTGTATCAGAATGTTTATTGCAGCCCAATTCATAATTGCTAGGTCATGGAAGAAGCCCAAGTGCCCATTG
>NW_003852436.1:8570893-8576617 GCF_000181295.1 Otolemur garnettii | reverse complement strand
GCAGAGGGTGGGTAGGTGGAGGGAGGGTGATAGGTGGGGTCACCTCTATGGTTTATCTTACAAGGGTACAAGTGAATCTTTCTAAAAGCAGAGTATGAATGTCTTAATAACTAAGAAAATGACACAAAGGCTACATTAACCAGTTTGATGAGAGTATTTCGAATTGTATAAGATAACACCACACTATACCTGTGATTGCATTAATGTACACAGCTATAATTTAATGAAAAAAAAAAGAAGAAGAACAGCAAAATGTCATCCTGATTTTCTCAAGATCATAGTGAATGTCTTTATCGACATGCTCCCCTTCTCAAACTATTTCATATAAAAGATGCATCAAAAATTAGATGTCAATAAAATCAGAGAGTATTCTTTTAGTCCTTATAATTTATTTAACCTGGAGGATGTCTTTAGAAACCAACCTAACATAGCTCATTCTTACTTTGAAAGCCAAATCTTAGCAAATCTAGGACAATTCCAAATTGGATGGTCAGCAAGGGATTCTTCAATATTGGATACTTCTATCCACTTCTAGATAATAAAAATAATAAGCTCAAAAATCTCCTAGGGAATTTTTTCATAGTTTATTACATTACTTATTCATAAGTGTTTATTGTATGTACCCCACAGAAGCACTATTTTAGGTCTTTGGGTCAAAGATCCTTGTGCTTGTGCCTTTGAAAATCTTAAACACTCTAATTTGGAAAGATAGACAACAGACAACATACATTGGTGTGTTAGACAGTTAAGTGCTGTGGGGAAAAGGGAAAGGAGAGAGTAGGGTAAGGACAGGGTGGACCAGGATAGGTTAACCAAAGCAGTGTGGGTTTGCTAGAAGGATGGCGTGGCCATCAACTGATACTGGAAAGACTGAGAGAATATCAGATCACCAGAGGGAAGGGTGGTAGGGTATATGGCCTGGGATTTGGAGATCAGGCACTCAGTTTGGCTATGCTGAGACTGAGATGTCTTTTAGAAATGTACCCTATGATGCATTTCATTCTACACTATATTAAGATAGAGTAAGAGAGTGACTTTTGTCAGATGCATTCAAAGGTTGGGGGAACATTGAAAATCCCTAAAGAAAAACAAAGAAATGAATGTTCAAAGGAACCATTAACCTTCTCACGAAAACTATTTATAAGTATTTTAGGTTCAATATGAATAAAGTTAAAATCTTTCCATCTAGTATGAACACTAGAATAGCTACATCTAGTATTTCCATCTAGAATAGCTACAAATAACTTTATAGAAAACAGACACTTGAGGCCTACAGGAGAGAGCAATAAACACAAACCACTTGGAGAGGTTCATGAAGAAACCCAATGAACTTCCTTGAGGATATGGAAACCTACACAAGCTACTTTCCCCCATCCAATTGCAAAATTCCCATTGTCCAGAGACCAAGAACCTAAAAGAAAGGATGTTACAACCAAGGAAACCAAGGACATATCAGCAATGGACATACTTCCCACTGAAGAATGAATGGTGTCAAACTTAGGAGGACAACTTTGCTAAATAAAAGACCCATAAAAATCTGAATTTATGAAATCCAGATAATTTTTAGAAAAAAGTGCCCATGTAAAATATTCTAAAAGATATTTCAATTTACATAATAAAATTAACAAGATATTGATTTGTTATATTTTTTAAAAGGTCTTTCCAGTAAACTGAGTCGAAGACTTTTAAGAAATGAAGGGGAAGTTGCTTCTTCCGTTAAATACACTGGACCTTCATGTAGTTGGAGTTGTTCCTCTCTCTCTGTATCGCTTTCAACTCCCAACTCTGATGCCCTCTTCTCCATCTCAGTCTGTGCCCCAAACCACGTATCTGAAGCTCACACAGCACAAAAGATCCTCCCATATCATCCTGGATTCCATGCTTCCAAGGTACTAGCGCCATACTAAACAGCTTATAAAATCACAATGGGTTAGAAAAATGTATAATATACATACACACAGGCACATATAGGTTCTACAGATATGTGTATACAGCATACATGCACACTGTATATACTCATATACACTATATGTACAACAAACACCCTCTGTATATTCATATATACACGATATACGACATGCTAGAAGTTCATATGCACTATATACACGTAATACACTGTATATACAATATGTATGCACACACATTCACACTATATATTCATATACACAGTGTGTATACATGTACATAGCACAACACACATATATTTCTATTCTTTACTATCCTTATCTAGATGCGTTAGTAGAGACCTAGAAAATGTCCCTAATCTATTGATTGCTCTTAAGTGTCTCTGAAGTTCAGTTTAACTACTGAGACTACGTTTGGGATAATTTATTCCTCATTTTGCTTTTCTTCATAGGAAAATGATCAAAATGTTGGAAATGATGAAAGCAATTGATTTTGAAGCAGTTTTTGAAAATTCTTTCTAAAGCTGTTCTTCAATAACCATAAACAGAATTTTAAAAGATTTTTTAAAAATATAATTAGAAAAGTAAATTCTATTTGCTTCGTAGCTATAGCAGAACCGAATCAGATTACTTGGATTAGATCAAGATTTCGGCTTGATTTGTATTTTATGATTCATTTAAAACATCCTATAAATTCTAGAGCCTTGCTGAGCCAACCCAGATTTGATCTGCTAGCATTTTATTATATCTGACAAGCCGTAATTCGCTTTGTTTTCATTTCTGTAGTGTTTAAGTAATGTAAAAAATTGCATGTTAACTATGAGAAAAAAACTCGTTAGCAAGAGTTACCATTATGTTGCTTTCAGTTTATCGCAGTATAATTCCATCCTCTAGCTTTTAAGAAAAAGAAACAACTCGGTTAATTACTGTTTCATTGCTAGTACCCCAGAGCAAGCATAGTTAAGTGTTCAATGTTCCAAAGTAATTGGCAAGGACTTAGAAGAATCAGGACATATAAATTTGCACTAACAACTTAAGCTAATTGACAAAATGGAAATAAATACAAGAATTTAATGATTACCCCACACGGAAACAAAAGGAACAGCTGACAGTCTGCACAATTCAAGAACACAAATTCAACCAAACCCACGTAAGGTATAAAATACTTTAACTGGGATTTCAGATGTGCTGACTAGCCTCGGTTTAATCCCTGTGCACACATACTTGAGAGGGAAATATCTTTATCAGCGAAGGACCACGAGAAAATAGCAACTCTTTGTTCGTCTTGACTTTTTCTAAAACATACATTACTGAAATAGAAGAATCTCTTTACGAATGCAGGAAAATGCCTCCAAACATTGTCATGCAAATAGGAAAAACTGTCACTGTGATTTTGAGAAGAAACCAAACCCTTATAAGCAGCATGTCACCTGAGTGACGCACATTGTGAGGCGGGGTTTCTACCTACCTTCATATGGCAACAAAGTGAAGAAACACCGCAGACCACTGGCCCTACTCTGAATGTCACCACAAATGATCGTGGTGAGAATAGTGATTTTAGCTCAGTTGCCTAAAGCCTCTAAATCAGTGACTTTCCACTAGTGTGCCATGAGAGGAGCTCAGGTATGCTGAACAAAAATTGAAATACCATTAATTAAATTATTTTTTAAAGAAGTTCAAAGTCTATTCTTCTTTTTTTCTCTCTTTTTTTTAAATCAACGTAATGTAAGTGCGCCATGGAAGTTTAATTACAGGTTCAAGTGTGCCGTGTGATAGAAAAGGTTGAAAAACACTGCTCTAAGCAGAACCTAGAGCATATAATACACGCTTCAGAACACAGGTGTTTCGGGTCAACCACGGCAAACCATAAAAAAGAGGTTGCTGCTTGAAAGTTCTGAGGTGGAGTTCAGTAATAAACTGAAACAGATGCTTTGCAGTGAGGGAGGGACAGTGCAGCAGCAGTCAGTGTTTGCAGGGTAAACACCACAGCAGGACACCAGACCCAGCCTGGACACTGGACAGCCGCAATACGGTGCATGAGAACTTCCCACGAGGTAAATGGTAGCAGGAGAGTCATGCACCATGCCAATATATTAACTTGGCATTTTTCTTATTTGAATATGCCTCAAGAGTCCAACTTACCCCAACTACTTCAATCCCCTCTAACTCCTTCTCTCCTCTTGAATCCCAGTGGAGAGCGGCTGCAGGCCAGTATAGTAACAGGCTGTGTGTGCTGGCAGATCGCACCTTTCCACACTCATCTTCCATTCTCCTCCCCCAGGCTCCATGTGCCCTCTGGCCCCGCCACAGCAAGCTGCTCCCTTTCCCAGACCCTCCACATGCTTTTTTTTTTTTTTTTTTTTTTAATTGAATGGTAACTATGTACATTAATGCACTTCTGGGGTACAGTGTGGGGTTTTCACATGCAATCTGAAATACTTCCATCAAACTGGTCAACACAGCCTTCACGTCATTTTCTCAGTTATTGCTTTAAAACATTCACATTCTACTCTTAGAAAGATTCACATGTACCCCTATAAGATAAACCTCAGAAGTGATCCCTCCAAACCTCCTCCCTCCACCCATTCCTCCCTCCCTCCCTCCACATGCTCTTACCACCTCTTTGCCAAGAACACCCCTGACTGATGATACAGAGCACACATATGTACTCATCAGCTCCGTGGCCATCTCCTATACGAAGTACCAACTGCACCCCCTTCAGTTTCTCGTCATAAAGAATGGTTAGAGCCAGAGAGGGACGCTCAAACAAACCAGTCCTGTCACTTTCTAGGTAGGGGTCTAACTCCTGTGCAACAGATGCACCCTGTTT
Source organism: Otolemur garnettii (assembly GCF_000181295.1). Taxonomy (NCBI): domain Eukaryota; kingdom Metazoa; phylum Chordata; class Mammalia; order Primates; family Galagidae; genus Otolemur; species Otolemur garnettii. Next base: position 8,571,883 of record NW_003852436.1, on the reverse strand, counting down.
CCTTGTTTAGAAAGTGAGAATAGTAATATGTGTTTTGTGCTGTTAGCTGTCTCTCAGGGTGACGACTAAAATTAAATCTTTAGCATGGTTCCTGGCACAGAGTAAATACTGTCTTCATACACAGCTGCTATCATGATTATCACCTGTTCTCCCAGAACACTTTGTCATCATTCTATAACAGGATTTATCAGAGTGTGTAATAGTTGTTCATTTGTCAATCTCCTCAACTAGATAAGCTCTGCTCAGCTTGGTGTCTCCAGTGACGACTATGTGAGTGTGCATGTGTACTTAGCAAATGTGTGAACAGCAAAGCAATCGGCCACCCTGGTGGTCAGAGTTAATGTTCCTTATACTAGTCTTTTAAAATAGTTTCAATTGAACCTTTTAAATATAGCTCTTTCCTAAGTGCAATTGTATGGATGAAATGGAAATACAATACTACAAATGTAGTTCTGCCGTATAGTACTTCAGAAATCAGTGTCACCAGGCACTTCTGGAAGTACAGAGGAAGGCAAGTATGAAGTCAGGAAGGTCCACTTTGAGGAAACTGAGTCCCCCTGAATGTTGAGTCCATTGGCCAAGGCATATAGTAGGGAATAACCACAACAGAAAAGAATCAGCGGATGCGAAAAGCATTAATTCACAGCCTAAGCGTTACAGCTAAAAGCAACCTAAGACTGTTTTCAATGAAATAAAAGAAATTATATAATTTGTGATGCAAAAACAAGACAAGGAGATTTAAAATACAACTAAACAGAAATATTAGAAATAAGAACCGAAGTCAGCAAAATCTTACTATATGGCTTGACAAATAGTCTGGGCACGGATAAGAATAAATGAATCGTAGGACATATGTATACATAAAAGAAAATGACCCGAACTATACCAGGAATCCCTGGGCAGAAAGATCATTGCACAGCTTCAGTATTTAGGAAGGCGCTTGGATACAGAAATTCTGAAAATAAATGTGTAAGAAATTCTTCAGTCAGA
>NW_003852436.1:8566101-8568375 GCF_000181295.1 Otolemur garnettii | reverse complement strand
GTGTTGCTGGATTCTGTTGGTTAGGATCAACTATACAAAGTCTCCCTAAAAAGGAAAAGTTGAAATAATAACTTTCAAAATGGAATATTATGATTACAAAAATATTTCAGAATGTAAGGAGGATGCATGGTTGAGTCAGATCTTCCCTCCCCCTGACCACAGGAAAAAAACTCACACATTAACATAACTTACACACTTTAGGCAACTACACAAGTAATCTCTAACTTCATGATTTATAGTTTCAACTATGAATAAAACGTAAACATCAGCCTGATATTTCATGGAGGAGAAATTTTGAAACTCACATGATAAAAACAACGATTTGTCTTCCTAAAAGTACAATAAAATTGGGGAGTCATCATAAGGTGACATTCATGATCTTTTTTTGATAATTATTATTTTTTAACTAATTTTTTTATCATTTGGGATTCACTGAGGGTACAAAGAATTAGGATACACTTATTGCATTTGTTAGATAAAGTTCCTCTTACAACTGTCCTGCACCCAGGAAGGGTGCCATACACAGTGACCTACCATCCGCCTCCCTCCTCCCCTCTCCCCACTTGCTCATGAACCCTACTCCCCACCTTGTATTAGCTCATCTACTGCCTTCATATTAGAATAGAATACATAGGATTCTTGCTTCTCCACTCTTGCGAGGCTTGCTAAGAAGAATGTGCTCCACCTCCACCCAAGTTAATACAAAAAATGTAAAGTCTCTATCTTTTTTAGTGGCTGAATAATATTCCAAGGTATACATATACCACAGTTTGTTAATCCATTCCTGGGTTGGTGGGCATTTAGGCTATTTCTACATTTTGGTGATTATAAATTGAGCTGTGATAAATAATCTAGTGTAAATGTCCTTATGATAAAATGATTTTTTTTTCTTCTGGGTAGATGCCTAGTAATGAGATTGCAGGATCAAATGGGAGTTCTAGCTTGAGTTCTTTGAGGATCCTCCATACTTCCTTCCAAAAAGGTTGTATTACTTTGCAGTCCCACCAGCAGTGTAAAAGTGTTCCCTTCTCTCCACATCCACGTCAGCATTTGCAGCTTTGAGATTTTGTGATTGGGCCATTCTCATTGGGATTGGATGATATCTCAGAGTGGTTTTGATTTGCATTTCTCTGATAATTAGGAATGATGAGCATTTTTTCACATGTTTGTTAGCAATTTGTCTGTCTTTTTTTTTTTTTTGCTGTTTTTGGCCAGGGCTGGGTTTGAAACCCGCCACCTCCAGCATATGGGGCCAGCACCCTACTCCTTTGAGCCACAGGTGCTACCCCTTGTCTGTCTTCTTTAGAGAAGGTTCTGTTGCTGTCTCTTGCTCAGTGATATATGGAATTGTTGGATCTTTTTTTGTTGATTGAGTTCTCTATAGATCCTTGTTACCAAATATTTGTCTGATTCATAAAATGCAAATACCTTTTCCCATTCTGAAGATTGTCCATTTGCTTTGGTTATTGTTTCCTTGGCTATACACAAGCTTTTCAGTTCATTTAAGTCTCATTTTTGTCATTGTTACAATTGCCACATAAATCTTCATAAAATCTTTCTCCAGGCCAATATCCTCAAGTGTTTTCCCCACACTTTCTTTGCAGATTTTCATTGTTTCATGCCTTACATTCAAATGTTTTATCCATCTTGAATCAATTTTTTGTAAGTAGTGCAAGGTGTAGGTCCGGTTTCAGTCTTTTACATGTGGTTATCCAGTTCTCCCCCCACAGTTATTGAACAAGGATTCCTTTCCCCAGTATATGTTCTTGTTTGGTTTATCAAAGATCAGGTAGCTGTAAGAGGTTAGTTTCATCTCATGGTTTTCCATTTGGTTCCAAATGTCAATGTCTCTATTTTTGTGACAATACCATGCCATTTTGATCACTATGGCCTTGTAGTATAGCCAAAAGTCTGACAGGGTAATAACCCTGGCTTTGTTTTTATTACTCAGAATTGCCTTGACTATATGGGGTTTCTTCTAATTCCACACAAAATGAAGAATTCTTTTTTCCAAATCTTGAAAGTAAGATGACTATATTTTAATGGGGGTTGCACTGAATCTATAGACTGCTTTGGTATAGTATAGACATTTTCACAATGTTGATTCTTCCCAGCCATGAGCATAGTATGTTCTATTTGTTAATATCTTTTGCTATTTCTTTACTTGGGGTTTTGTAATTTTCTTTGTAGAGATCCTTCACCTCTTTTGTTATGTATATTCCTGGGTATTTTTTTTTTTTTTTTGAAGCTACTGTGAAGGGAATTGTGTCCTTG
>NW_003852436.1:8540611-8566081 GCF_000181295.1 Otolemur garnettii | reverse complement strand
GGTATTTTTTTTTTTTTTTGAAGCTACTGTGAAGGGAATTGTGTCCTTGATTAGTTTCTCATCTTGGCTGTTATTGGCATATACAAAGGCTACTGATTTGTGGACATTGATTTCATACCCTGAGATGTTGCTGTATTTTTTGATCACCTCCAGGAGTCTTGTGGTTGAGTCTTTGGTGTTCTCTAAGTGTAAGATCATATTGTTGGCAGCCATCTGGACCAGGGATTTTTTTGTTGGGAGTTTTTTTATTGTTTCTTTGCTTGAAATCAGTCTGTTCAAGATTTCTATTTCTTCTTGATTAAGTCTAAAAGAGGGTGTGACTCCAGGTATTGATCCATTTCTTCCACATTGTTCAATTTCTGGGCATATAGTTTCTAGTAGTACTCACAGATGATCTCTTGTATCTCTGTGGCATCTGTTGTTATATCCCCTTTATCATTTCTGATTTAGATTATTAGAGTTTTTACTTTTCTGTTTCTAGTTAATTTGGCCAAAGATTTATAAATTTTATTTATTTTTTCAAAATACCAACTTTTTGTTTTGTTAATTTTCTGAAGTATTCTTTTGTTTATAATTTCATTAATCTCTGATTTAATTTTGGTTATTTCTTTTCTTCTGCTAGGTTTGGAATTAGATTTTTCTTCTTTTTCCAATTCCATAAGATGGCTCACAAGTTTGTTGATGTGCTCTCTTTCTGTTTTTCAAATGTAGGCATCTAACGTGATAAATTTCCCTCTTACGACTACTGTTGCTATATCCCACAGGTTTTGGTAACTTGTGTCTTCATTGTTGTTATGCTTGAGGAATTCAAAGATTTCCTCTTTTATATCTTCCTGTACCCAACTATCATTCAGCATAAAGTTGTTTAATTTCCAAGTCTTTGAGGATGAACGTTTTTGTTGGAGTTCCATCTTTATTGTCTTGGGGTCTGAGAAGATATGAGGTATAATTTGTATTCTTTTAATTTTGCTGAGGTTTTATTTTTATCCAAGGATGTGGTTGATTTTGAAGTATGTACCATGGGCTGAGGAGAAACATGTATATTCCTCAGTTTTGGGATGGTGTGTTCTGTATATGTCTATGAATCCCATTTGTTCTAAGGTCACATTTATGCACTTTGTATTTTTGTTTAGTTTCTTTGTGGAGGATCTGTCCAGTTCTGTCAGAGGGGTGTTAAAGTCCCTGACTATTATAGTGTTATGGGATATCATATTGTTAAGACCCATCAAGGTCTGTTTCATAAATCTGGGAGCATTTAAGTTGGATGCATAAATATTTAAAGTTAAAATGTCTTCTTATTGTATTATTGCTTTAACCAGTATAAAGTGTCCACCTTTGTCTTTCTTAACTTTAGTTGCTTTAAATCCTCTTGTATCTGAAAATAAGATTGCAACCCCTCTTTCTTCTGATTTTCATTTACTTGAAATACTATTTTCCATGCCTAAACTCTGAGTTTTGATTTGTCCTTCAAGGCTAGATGTGTCTCCCAGAAACAGCTTATGGATGGCTTGTGCTTTTTTTTATCCAATCAGCCAGTCTGTGCCTTTCAGTTGTGAATTCAGTCCATTGACATTTATTGAGAGAACTGATAAGTGTGGTAGAGTTCTATTCATTTTCTTTTGTGAAACTCTGTTGCATAGTTTTATCCTGTGTACCACTGTGCAAGCTAAGTCTTGACCTTTAGCGTCTGGGTGTTTACTTTGCTGGTAGCCCACTGTGGTGGTCAGTGTTGAAAATAGGCCTAAGTATTTCCTGTAGAGCTGGTCTTGTTGTGGCAAATTTCCTCAGTGCCTATATATTCACAAAAGATTTAATTTCTCCATCAATTTTGGAGCTTTTCTTTCCATCTTTTCAACACAGATACCAGAAATGCCTTTGATGAGAACATGAACTTAGAGAGAACTAAGAACTTTGACCTCGTCTAACATCAGTTGTAAAAGAAACTACTGGGAAATCTTCTCCAAGATGAAATATAATGCCATAGTAACAAGACTAACAACTCTTTGCATTTGGGTTAGAATTGGGATTCCATTTTATCCTGTCTATTTCCCTGTGGGTAGGTGAGGCTTGATATCATCACCATTTTACAGGAAGTGTAATATAGTGGTTCAGAAACTTGCCTAATATCGCCCAACAAATGGACCAAGCAGCTTCAATTTGCTTCCCCATTACTATGGCTCTTTTGATATAGACCCTGCTCCTTGAGAGGAGCAGAGGCACAGCATAAAAACTCACCTTTGTAAGAAGGATCTTCAGCTACAGTTAGGACATTCTCATTCTCTTGGTACCCACAACTGAACTCATCATCTTCTGCCAGAGTTCACCATCTCTCTGGCTGCTCTACTTTGACCTTTCCTCCCTTGCTCCTCATCTAGCACAAAATCTTAGCAAATCTGTCCCTATGTGTCTCCTCATACCTCTTCTCTCCACAGTCACAGTCATAGCTGCGCCTCCATGATCTCTTGCCTGGATTACAGAGATCATGGAGTTCAGAGGTGCCCTCTCCAATCTATTACTCATCCTGCTGTGACAGAAATTTTTTTAAAGCTACATCTGACAAGGACTCTACCTTTATTTGTCCTTTTCAAAGAAAGTTTTCAGTGACCATAGTATAATATCTAACTTCTGAAATTGCTTATAAAGAAGTGGCAGATGATCTACCCATTCTCACCTTCCATCACTTGCCCCTTACTCACAATGTTCCCCTCATGCCACATCCCCATTCCTCTGCCGCACCACACTCCTCCATCCTTCTGATCCCCTTCTTAGGGATCTGTCCTGAACACCCTCCCTTTCCCTATTCCTTAGACTAGTCAACTCCTATTCACACACCGAAGCTCATCTTAGCTGTCATTTTATCCAGGAAACTTTGTAATATTGTATTTGCTCAAACTTGCCTGTATTTCCAACCTGACTGTATGTTAGAAGGGCAGGGAATGTGTCTGACTTGCTTACCACTAGTGTCTTGCAGTGCCCTGGAAATATATTTTCCTTATACAGTTTTTAATTGGAATAATATATTTAATTTTCATAAATTGAATATACTCTATATCCAGAACCAAGATTAAGAAATAGAACATTGTACCCCCAGAAGACCCCCAATTATGCTCCTTCAGTCAATACACCCCCATAGATAATCACAATCCTGATTTACAACATCATAGATTCATTTTATATTTGCTTTTACTTTACATAAATCATATAGTACATTTACTTTTGTGTCTGGATTCTTTTATTCCACATTATGATAGTAAGATTATACGTGGCACATAGTTATAGAATAGTCATTCTCATTGCAGAAATGCCCAATAAATATTTATTAGCCAAAGATAATGGATGAAACAATGATCATTAAAATCCAAAAGAAGAAATATGTCTTCACATGTCACAGAATGAAGGAAATGGACCAATTCCAATCTTCAACCCAATCCCCTAAAGTTATAGGAGATATAAAAAATGGTATAATAATAGGTGTCCCATGAGGCTTCCCCATGTGATAATAGTCAATTGAAACATCAGCAGCCTTAGGACTACTCCTTTCCTGTTGTTTTATTTTTAAGGTGTGTCACCTCCATAATCAGAATCACTGAGCCAGGTGCAAAGTGCATCTTTTGAGTTATAGGATAGTGACTGAAACACACCTTCCTGGATGTTACAAGCAGTCCAGGCGTTAAATGCTGAGTTACTTCCTGCTTTTTGTGCTTTACAGTCTCCTTTTTCACATGCCAAATGGTCTATGAATCCCATCTGTCAGGAATTAAGGAGGTAGAATGCAGGTAAGGGAAGGAGCAAATGGTTATAGGAAGTGATCAAACAGGGGCAGAATACAGGGAAAGAGGAAAGGTGCATTGAGAGGATCAGGTGAGGATCATAGAAGGATTGCCCTAGTTTTCAGCTCTGGCTTCAAATGAAAAGCACTTGGAGAAAATGGCATGGCCCCATCCCACAACAATCATTTCAGGACCAGGAGCCATCAGTATTTTTTCATAGCTCACCAGGTGGTTCTTACCCAGCAACCTAGTTTGAGAACCACTGGTTTAACACAAAGACCAGAGTGGGACAATAAACAGACACACCTGAAATTGTTCTCAAACTTTTTTATGGGGAAAAGTCACCTGGGGAGCTTATTTAAATTGTGAATTCTCCCAAACCCACCCCACCCCATCCCCAGAAGATCAGGTTCAGTCATTCTGCATGAGCCCTAGGGATCTACATTTGCCACCATCTCCCCAGTGATCCTGACAAGGAGAAACTCTAGAGGAAAAATGGCTAATGAGGATGAAGAGAAGAGAAGAGCAAAGGAGATTTAACACTGAGGATAACTCTTCCTATCCTTGGTCCAGTACGAGTACACTAAAAATCTGTCCTGAAAGAGGTAACAGACTTTATTATTTTTTTCTTAAAATGAAGTTCTATAAAGATAACAGAAAATGTAAGTACTTATTAAAATTTCATTTGCCCTTAAATTTGAACCTTTCTGAAAGGATGCAAATGTGCAGAATGGGCACCAATTACTTCACCTTCCTTTCCTTTACACAGTAGCCAAGCCACCCTGCCAGCCTGAAGAGCACACACTATTGAATAGGTTCTGCGATGCGTAATTTTCTCAAATGGCAAGCTCTGTAACCACGAGTGTGCTTTATAGGATGACTATCTGATACTTAAGAAGTATCTTTTAAAACTAATACCAGATAGCTTTTAGGAAAGCCAGTGCAAAGACTTTATTTGAATGGCCAGATGTGAAAGAAGCATTTAATGGCCTCTGAAGTTCTTTAACTAAAAGAGCTGAAGAATTCAATTTGAGGATTTCAGGGGTTTTTTTTTCCCTTTAACACCTGCTAAATCATTCAATCATCTGCTTCTACATTCCAAGAGATTGCAATGTTAAAAAAAAAAAAAAAAGAGTTAACTACTACACAAGGTATTACTCAAACACAATTTAAGAGAAGGGTGCACCCTTGTGCAGGGGCAGGGAATCCCAGGCAGCTAAATGAAAACCAGTGGGTAAATCCCATTTCTAGCACCTGTGTGAACCTCAGCATGTTGTTAAAACTTTCTGGACCATAATTTTCTTGCTCATGAAATGAAGCTACTAATAATAGCTACCATCTACTGAGCTCCTGTGTGCTAGGATTTCTGTGCATACTTTTTTTCAGTAACTCTGAGATATTGTTAGCCCCATTTTAAGGATGGGGAAATAGAGATTCCAAGAGGTTAGGTAACTAACCCACGGTCTAGCCCCTAAGTGGCAGAACAAGAAACCAGTGTCACTATTCTTGGAGCCCCGGAGTTCAGGGCCCATGTCTTGCTCACCATTGCAACACTCCTGCTAGGTGCCTGCACAGTGCACCCAAGCAAGGGCTTGGGATGTTTCTTAAGTCATTGAATCAACCCAGCTCCAAAACCATGTTCTTTATCCATCCAATTATGCTATTATGTATGCATCAAGAAATGGACGCCTGTGTTAATATCCTAAAATAAATTTCATAGAGCTAAGATTAGTAACGTTTGAAAAGTTAAATATTTTGTTTCAGAGGAGTTGGGGGGAAGGGACTACAAAGTAATTGCGTGGCAGTTTGCTATGGTAGCCAGAAATAAGATGGAACAAGAGTCAACTCTAAATGGACTCCCCACCTTCTTAGTTTTGTGACTTCATGGCCAGTTAAGTAATCTCAGTTTCCTCATCTGTGAGAGGCAAACTGAATCCAGTGACCCCTGTGGCTCATTCAGGTGCTAAACTTCTATGGTGCACATTCTTTTTGTATTTTAATAAAAAGGCTATCCATCACCCTTATTCTAAATATCTCTGAAGATTCACTCCGCCTAGGGAAAAAAATCTATGTAATTTGCACACAAGTGTCTATAAATAGAATTGACTATTCAGATATTTTGCATTTCATATTTATCCAAGAACCTGTAGACCTTCTCCATTCTATTTATCTACAGTCTGTAGAGGGCCTCTTTTTCAGATGACCAGGAGGGAAAAACAAATATTATCTTCATAGAAAAATCCTTCCATTTCACTCAACACCACTTTTCACCAAGTTCTTTTTTTGCCAAGATCAGCCTACATAACAGGTAGAAAACTATAAAGAAAACTATACAAATGAAAGTTTTGTTAGATAGAATGTTTAAGAAGATGGAAGGACCAGTGAGTCAAAAATTATTTATAGATATAGAATGTTACACTTAACAATTATGGTCATGGGATGGTTATATCATAACTCTGAGAACAATAAGATAAATAGAAATGGGAATCCAGAGATACCTACAGAACCCTCAGGAAAGGGAAAAAACACACAAGCTTAGGTCAGAGGTAACTATTTTATACTCCAACTGCAAAAGGTAGCAATTATCTACCAATATCCTCTTCTTTTTTTTCCACTTCTCTCACTCTTTCAATTTATCTGCATTGCACACCTACTATGTGCACAAGGGAGTGAAGACCAAAGAAACAATAATAAACAGGACTTAACTTTGGGGCCCAGGGAACACGGGTTAGAAAAGACACAGAGAAGTACCATAAAATAATACTGGCACTAAAAATTCAGACTTTGGAAACAAACACACATAAGTTTTAATCCCAAGTTGCCCAAGTTTTGTAAACTTATGGTGCCAATTATATCTTTGATCCTTCCAAATATGATAGCTGTGCAAGGTGAGTGGTGATAAGGGGGAAATCCATCTGAACAAGGGACAGGGTATAGGCTTCCTGGAATCTTAACAGGGTCTGCTACCCTTGACACCAGAAAGCATTCTTTTTTCTTATCACTCACTTAATTTTGCTGCAATTGCAGTATCATTACTCAATATTTGTCCCCTGAACTTATCACAGAGCCCTCTAGTCCTTGACTCCTCTCTCTCTCATCTCTTCACAACCCTCCCCCAGTTCTAGTTCTTGAGTCCTAGATCTCTCATCCTGACCATATTCCCTCCCAGAAGTTGACTGCCACAGCTGTGCTTCTGACACCTTCATCTCTCCCATTGGACCTGACTGAACCTCCAAACTGGAAAGGCAGAGTATACAAAAACTCAGACACAAGAGCTATCACAGGCTCCAGAGAGCAAGGTCCTAAAGGTCACAGGAGAATATCTAGGCTCATCTAAGTCCAGGCTCTCTCCACCAAGCTCCACCTTTCATGAAAACATCCTGCATTGGGAGAAAGGCTGCCATGCTAATCTTCCTAAAGCATTGCCTTGATTCTTTCTTTCTTTTTCTTTTTTCTTTTCTTTTTTTTTTGGGGGGGGGGCTACTTCTTGGTCTTCCTATTACCTACTATCTCAAATATAACCAGCTTTGCAGGCATTACTGCAGTACCCATACATGTACTCAGTCATATATTAACCAGCACTCTCCAGAGCTATTCTCATCAAGCCATGTCCTTGTTGACATATTTGGTAGCCTGTATTATTTCAAAGTAACAATATATGTAAAAGTGCCTAGCACTTCACCAGGCACATAAAGAGAGTTCATTCAATAACAGCTCCTGTGTCAACTCCAGCTTGATTTTTAGAGACCATAGGAACAGTTTTGTCAGTTGCTTGGATCATGCGGTGTGGGGGTGTGTTTTCACCATTCCCAGTGGATGGTCCCACATATTCTCTGCTCCCTTCAACAGAAGCTGCCCAAGTTGGAGCCTTCCTTTCTTTTATCTTAAAAAGGAAGTCTTCTGACTTGTCTCTTCATAGTCCCAAGAACCTCTAGACACAGGTTATCACCCTAATAGCCAGAGGAGAAGACAACTATCTCTAAATTGTAGGTCAGCATGCAGGACATTTATAGAGTGTTACATATGGCCTTAATGCAGTAACTTGCTTCTTGCTGTAAAACAGAGTGTGTTTTTATTGCACAGTTAAATCTGGGTCATTTGGTTGGGAGGACAGTGAGATTTAGGCTTCCCTAAGAATTATATCTTCTCAATTACAAATCCCCAGACCTGGGTGGCATTCACAGAAAGGGAAAGTTCATCCTTTCACTCATTCAATGAATATTTATTGACATCATGCTAGGGCCACAGTCCCTGGCTAGATCCTTTGTGGTGAAAAGTCTTCAGAAAACTTTACCTATCAAAAAATACTAGAGGATGGGAATTATATAAATAATCACATTTTGGTAAAATATAGGAAAGTCTCTGGCACTATAAAGACTGAGGAAAACAGGAGATTACATGTGTTTGGAGAGCCCTCACTGACATATTGTTATTGAAACTGAAAAGACAGGTAAGGTTTTTGACAGGCAGAGGTCAGGAGAAAGTTTTAGTCACAGGGAGCAGCATGAGTAGAAAAGGGACATGAGGGCTTCCTGGGGGGGACATTGAATAGCCTGGGCCTGCTAGAATGTACAGTATATTTGCAGCAGTGAAATAAGACCAGGTTAAAAAGGGAGGTAAAGATTAAAACATGAGTGGCCTTGATTTCCAAGCTAAGGCATTTGGTTTTAGTTTAATAGTAAATGCAAATCCATTGAAGGATTTTGAACAGCCATTATCTGCACTGTGCTTTATGAAGCTTGTCTCCCAGATGGTCTTAAAAACTTTGCCTATGAGTTGGTTAATGTCCTCACCATTGTTTTCTAGAATTACTGGCATAGTAACAAGTCTCCCATCCAAATCTAATGACCTTGGGGGCATGCGATATCTCTATCGTTTCAGCTAACATGCTCTGTTGTGATCATATCTTTACCTAAAATTCTTTTATTATTTTGTAAGCTCCTTGATACAGAGGTTCTGCCTCATTGGTCTGTGTATCATCACCCCTTAGAATAATGTTGACACACAGTAGGCTCTTTACAATGTTTCATGGGGTGAATTCAGGAGACCACACAGGCAAGAGCACCAGACAACAGGTTATTGGAAGAAACCACGTGAAATACAAAAGCTTCAGCTAAAGTGGTAATGGCACTGGGAACGGTAATGAAAGACATTGCAAAAATGGACCAAGTTCTGGAACATTCCCCAAAATAATAGTGAAAAATGCAATTGTATTTCTTTTTTAGTGAGATAAAGGCTACCACAGTAGAGATGACATGTACAAAATATAGGGGACATCTTTCTTCCCCTGCCTTGTGTATGCATGCTTAGGTTCACATCGGACACAGAAGCGCATGTGCAAACTCCATCCTTGATTTCTGGTTTTGCTACCATTAAGAAACAAATTAAAAAAAAAAAAAAGAGGCAGTGGGAACCAAATGAAACAATTGGATGACAAGCTCTTTTGAAATAGATAAGACTCTAAAAAGTAATGATGATTAACTAAACGGGCTTACAGATAGTCATGATATAACCACTGATTGTATCTTTTCACCACCAGAAAAGAAAAAGTTTGGATTATCATCAGGAGTGGAAAAATGATATTAGAATGGCTAACATCCAAGACACTGACAAGAAATGCTGGCAAGAATGTGGAGCAACTGGAACTCTCATTCATTGCTGGTGGGAATGCAAAATGATACAACTTTGGAAGACAGTTTGGCAGTGTCTTACAAAACTAAACATACTCTTACCATATGATCCAGTAATTGCATTCCTTAGTATTTACCCAAATGAGCCAAAACTTATGTCCACACAAAAGCCTACACATAAATGTTTACGGCAGCTTTATTCATAATTGACAAAACTTGGAAGCAATCAAGATGTCCTTCAGTAGGTAAATGGATAAACAACTATGATGCAGCCATCTGATGGAATAGTATTCAGCAATAAAAAGAAAGTGAGCTCTCAAACCACAGAAAGAGATGCAGGAAACTTAAATGCATATTGCTAAGTGCAAGAAGCCAATCTGAAAAGACTACATACCGAATGATTCCAACCGTGTGGCATGCTGAACAGGCAAACTGTGGAGACAGGTAAAAAGGCTGGAAGTCGCGAGTAGTTCGGCGGGGAGTAGGGGAGGGGTGAATAGGTGGTGGATGGGATTTTTAGGACAATTAAACTGCACTGTGATATTGTAATTGTAGATACATCTCAAAACACATAGAATTCACTCTTTGTGAATGTAAACTATGGACTTTAGTTAGTCATAAGGTATCAATATTGGCTCTTCAATTTTATCTAACGTACCACACTAAGGCAAACTGGTAATAGTAGGGGAGATTGGCAGGGGCCTGGGGGCAGCATATGGGAACTCTGTAGTTTCTGCTCAATTTTTCTCTAAACCTAAAACTTCTCTAAAAAGAATAACAAGGACAAGTAGAATTAATTCTATACTAGTACGCCATATTTGTCTAAACACTACAGTAAACTGCTAGCAATCAGTCAATCTTTACCAATCTTGACCAGAATAGGAAAACATAAATCACGGTAAGTATTTAAACCAGAGGGGATTTAATACTGAGAGCAGGATCACCAGGTAAGGGAGGAGATAAGAAATCAAAGGAGGTGCACACAAACCAACTTGGTGACTTGCAATAGCAGGAAACTTCTACTACCCTACCTAGGCTGAAAGGACAAAAGGGTGAGGACATGTTATAGAAGCTGGGGGTTGGGGGTGGGGGCTGGAGTGCTAAGAAAGCTGGAACTATAAGAGCCACAGATAAGGCACTGACACCAACTTAGATGATACCTGAGGACCCAAAAGAGGAAGGAAGCCCCATGCCACTCCCTCCACCCACCTGCGGTTCCTGCGGGTGCTGATTATCAATGACGGGTGGGTGATGCAGCAGCCTTGAACAGGAGAAGGGAGAAAGAAGGATCGGGACAGACTAACCCAAGGCTAGCGCTCCATCACACACCCAAAAAACAATACATGAAATAATAAAGAAAGAGGCTAATGAGGTTAACTAATTAGATTTTTTAGATGATTTAACCTCTGAAGTACATTAGAAAAGAACACAGGCTAGACAGCAAAACCTATTTCCAAAAACTAGCAATAGCTGTTTACTCAAAATGAGTCACTTCGGCTGAGTCTCCATGTCATTTTGTATATTGTCTACTCCCCACCCACCCCCAACCCTAGAAGGGGGAGATGATTCCATGACACCTGAGCCCACCACACTCTCCCTGTGGGAAGTGGTAGGCAGAGAGAAGTGCTGAAGACTTTTCTGTCTATAATGACAAAGAGAGGGGAAAAGAGGAAGGAGTAAACCCTCTAGATCCCCGAGAAAGATCCCGAGATCATCCCCTTTATTCCAGCTGGCTTTAGTAGGCTTTTGTTTTTGCTAACATCACCACTAGATACTCAGCTATGAAAAGTACTATTTTAAAATTCTAGACTGAAGCTTTTCCCTTATGACTCCTGTGATAACAGATATGAAATAGATGCAAAGAACATTTTATTACTTAGTATTAATTGGACCTAAAGAAACTAAGCAGAGTGTGCATGGTATTCACTTGCACGGGATTCAGAATGGAGTTTGGACATTGGTTGCGATCAAAACAAAACTCAGAAGGAAAACATAATGAAGAAAAAGTTAAGGCTGCCGGCTATCTCACAACCAACACAAACATTTTCTAGAGCAGTTGCAAGAAACCTTTAAAAACAAGGTGCAAAGAAGGTGTCCAGACTGTAGGAGAAAACGTAGAAGATAGTCAAAAGAAATTTTAAAGATTATTCACTGAAAAGCCCTAAAGCAGTCTTGTGTAACACACAGGACTTAAAGAGGGCTATTGGTTTGTAATACAATAAATTATTTCAATAGCAGCTTTTCTTGTGCACATTCTTCCATTTTACTTTCCTTAAAACTTTTCCTCATCTACAAAGCATTCTAGAATCGAGATGATATGACTGAGCCTCTCAACTCCTATCAAGTGGCACCAAAGGGAATTATTAAGACAGAAACATGTGTTTGTATCTCCACACACTAGTGAAGGCTCAAAAATGTCAGGTATATGGATTAAAATCCTGGAAGGATTCTTATTTGATTCGATCTTGAGATAGAATATGACCCTACGTATTTGCATATTTCTATTTAACATTACATTTTCTGAAACTATACCATAAGAAGGCATTGGCATCTATTTGGTAAAATATTAAAAGGAAATTATTATCAGAAGGAGAAACTTGTTATGATTATGTGATGAAAGTTCAAATTTCTGTAGCAGAAAGTGGTATATATATTGCAACAAGATATATTTTGCTTTTAAACACCCACACATGAACAGTTATTAGAACTATAAAAACAGTGGAGATACCATTGACTAACCACATATGCCCAGAGGATACAGCACATGTATAGAAAAATTCACTGTTCATGATTACTGACTACACGAATGTTTTGAAGTGATATATCCCCTCGAGAGTGCTGTTTACAAACTACAGAATCTGATGCTTAGGGTGAGATGCCTGGAGATCATCTGGCAGCACTTTTAACAGATGATAGAATAAAGTTCCAGAGACTTTTGAAATGAACAAGTGTTTTGAGTATTAAACTGAAGACAAGATACTCTAGAATTGAACTTCTTCAAATACATACAGGTCTGTCTGTTATCCAAAAGAAGGAATGTTCTTTGTAGCCACTGAAAATTAGCAGTAGATCCTTCACCTCTTGTCAAATGAAAGATCTGCTGTTGTTTCCTAGTGAAAATCTCCTTTTCATCTTCTTGTTATGTACAAAATTCCTAAAAGAACACTTGTAAAATGAGTACTATTCTTTTAAAAACTATATGATTTAATTAGCTTGCACGATTACTCCTTTCCTCTTTTAACAGTAGGAAAAAAATACCCAAATTAAGAGGGTTTTATTTTTTTTTTCTAGAAGATCTTCCCATAAGAATTGTGTAGCTAACGACATTTTTATGCTATCTGGACTACATTTTAACACGAAGCTATTTTTAGAACAGCGCAGTATTCTATAGTCTGTCAGGTATTTAGATAATCTTTCAACAGATGTCATTTTAAAAGTCATAATTTTGTATACATTATCTCATCTGATCCTTACCAAAAAAGCCTTTGAAGTAGGATGATATTTTAATCATGTTTGCAGATGAGCACAATGGAAGTTCAGAAAGCTGAAGTAACTTAGACTGACTAAATCATCAAGGCCTACATCAGAATCACTGGATGGGGGAAGGGGACATTTAAAATTCAGACCCTAGGCACTGCCCAACCCTTCTGAGTCAGAATCTCTGGGAGCATAGCCCACGATGAGGGACAGCCTCCTCATTTCAAAACCATTTTCTGAGTCCAGGGGCTCTGCAGAGGTGGTTCAGGGACCCCTGTGGGAACGAAGAGGCAGCTTCATGGCTCTCCTACCTCTGCTATACACCTTATCTGTGTTAGGTTCCTAGTTATGATTTCATATGAGAAAAAATAAAGGAAGGTGGGTGTTCTACTGTTAAAAAAAATAAAAGCACCTGAATCTTTCAGATGAAGAATCCAGTCCCATAACACCCCTCGGTAAAGCAGCTCATTGGGACAAATCCTGGTTCAGATGCTCTGAGGAGTTCCCAGAGTTTTTCCCATGACACCCGCTGTAGACACGTGCTTGGCCCAAAGCCTCTGCTAATAAATAGCTAGAGATTTACAAATACAGGAGGCAATCACATACATACAAGATTAGCACTTCAATGGGTTTTTCCCAAGCCATAGTATTATCGTTTTCACATGAACTGTTTGGTTAATCAGATTGCAGAAACTTTAAAGCAGGAATATGAAGACTGGATGGTTTGGGTCCCCAACCTTCATTGCTCCTTCGCTAGGCCCCCCTACTCCAGAAGGAGATGGTCCTCTGGCTGTATGCTCCCACTGCCCTACTTTCCCCGTAACTCAGTGCACTGAAAAGTGCAGAATGTCCCTTTCATTCACTTCAACAGGGTCCCTGAGTTCCAGGGAGAAGCTCAATGAGCAGTCTGCCTCTTCTAGAGATTCAAATCCAGGCAAATGAAAGTAGTCAGCTAGGAGAAAGAAACCCCCAAGAAAATCTGCTAAGAACAAGCTGTCCATGGAGGAACCCCTGGCTCTAAAGATCATATGTAAGACCCACAGATACCTTTACCTTTGCAGACACACATTGATCAAGTGGAATACTCATTTGACAATTGGAACTCCTTGTTCCTCCTTTAAAAAAAAAAAAAAAAAACCTCAATGATTCTCCTTCCCTTCACCTTCATTAAAACTGCAGATTGAAACCTTTTAGGTGTGGCGTGTGGCAGCTGTATACATTGAGATGCATGCAATGTGTCTGGATTACATTAAATATTGTAAGGATAATATCCAGCTAAGAAAGTCATAGCAAATACCTTTGGAAACTGCTCATATAAACATGTTTACTTGTCACCTTAGTTAAATACATAAGTACCTAAAGTATACATGGAGGGTACCAAAAAATGTATGCACATTTTAAGAAAGGAAGAAACGATTAAATTTGTAACATTCGAATCACATCTGACATCTGCAATTCAAGCAATGCTCAACATGACTTGTATTCATCTTTCGTTACCAGCATATACTGAGTACATTTTGTTGGCATCCACTGTGTTTGTGCTAGAGACATAAGAAACTGTCTATCCCCTCAGCTCTTGAAGCTAATGCGGCCAGAGCTTATACCCTTATGGACTCTCGGCATCTACCTTGGGCCAGGTGCACAAGGTAGGCACCATTGCACCCTGGTAGGGGTTTTCTGTTATCCAAGCATAGGCTGCAGATGAACAGTCTTGACATACAGGGAGATCAGAGAAACAACAATGCCTTGTACACATTGAAGTCAGTAGGGAGCAGAAACTTCATATAGACACAAGGAACCTTCTAGAAAGAAAGGAGCCAAGTAGATATCCAGAGAGCAGCTAAGAGTCCAGGAGTGAAATAAAGAACAGTTTGGAGCTCTTCTCGGTTGGTTGCCTCTTCTGGTTCCAGACCAGTTTTGTCTTTCCAACAAGCCCCCATTGCTTGAGCCATTAGAGTGGTTTTCTGTCTCTTCCACTCATGATAAACATGCCTACCTAAGCATCCAAGAAGAAAGAGGAAATAGCAAGAAATATTGAATTTGTGTGTTATTTCACAAAAGGCTTAAATTTGGAAATTCCTGACGTTACAGTGTTCAACTAATGCACTGAAGTACCAGTTTGGACTTTCCACTGAAGTTAAATTTTTCATGTGTGTGGTGACATTATCATATGTATTTGTTATAATTTTAAAACTACCAAATGGTACTAAAAATAGAGACTATGATGCTTATTGGTACCACTCACTAAAAAATTAAAAATTAACTGTACAAAAAATTTTAAATCATTCAACTATTGAATAATTTTTTCCAACAAAACAGGGAATTAAAACTCAGTTGCCAATTCAGCAGGTTGAGAGTTAAATGAAAGCTAAGCAGTCTTGGAGTTTTCTACTCATTCTTTTCTTCTTTAACTTTCCACTAATCTGATGTCTCTGAAAGGAGTCTGCTCAGATTTTTCAAAATAAAATTACCTCTGGGCTTCGACCATGCATTTTTCAAGCATGGATAATTTAAATCTAAAAGAGATTATTTCAGAAGGCTTTGAATAACTGAAAGGAAAGGCTTATAATGAAAATTACTTTCCCCTTCTACCACAGTCTGGTACTGTAATATGGAATCTCACAGACTCAGAAGGGTCCTTTTCCTCAGATGCTCACACACAAAATAAAATCTAACAAGAGCAGTTACGGCTCCAGGGACGGGGCCCTGGAACTGCAGTCAGAACTCAGGATTATAGCCTGGACTCTGCTTCTAAATCTCCACATGAGCTGGCTGCGTTCTATACCTAGTTCTGTTTCTCTGAAAAACATGTAATTAGACGAAATCAGGTGTCCCTTATTACACTGAAGTGATATTTGCCTTTTATCTGGAATTTTCTGGAGGTTCACGGGAGATGGCAATGATACTAAGCACACCGGGTGGTGCAGCAAAGCTTTGTGAGGAGCTGTGTGGGCCTGGCGGGAGTCCCCTGCGTGGAGAGCGACAGAGAACCAACCAGTCCTTATCTACTGAATAGGGACGACTCTCCTAAAGGCTGTCTTAGGCGACTTCCTATACAGAAATTGTGATTCTAATTCCAAACACATAAAGTGAAACATTGTTGCCCCTGTTAAATCATTGTTTCCCCTATTAATTTGAGGTTTCATCCACGCAATGTTAGAGCAAAGATTTCAGGCAACCAGCACAGATGGTGGCTCTAGACTGAACTTAGTCCTGAGGCGAGACCAACACAGAATACGGAGGGATACAGTTAAAAGGGTGGTAACGGTAAACCAGAGCAGTTAAAGGTGTGCAAAAGTACCTTGGGGGTTCAGGAAGAAGATTAAAATGAATGGAAAAGAGTAAATTTAGGCCTGAGCCCTAATAGGTTTGGCGCGACCTCCAAAAGAATAAAAATGCAAAGTGTAAGAAAACGAAAAGTGTAACTTTCCATCAGGACAAGTGCAATCCGCAGGCTAGGAGGCAGGAAAGGAACCAAGAAATAAGCAAACATACAAGATAATATGGAAACTTAACATATTTTAACGGTAACTATGATAATTATGAATGATTTAAATCTATAATTCTAAAGAAAGACTTTTGGATGGGACTAAAACGGACAAGATTTGGCAATACATTGAGCAGAGAAGGCACGCTGGGAGCAAGGGATTTAGGAAGGCTAAAAAAAAAGCTGTGGGGCTGGGGAGGAAGATGTATCAAGTTTAGGATGAAAGCTGAGCTTTCGGTTTCAGCTGCAACATGCAAAGAGCTAAGCCATGGGTGCTATCCTCACAATAAGAAAAAGCTGAACAAACAGAAAACCAATGGCTTTTCTTGAACCCCTGAATTGCTGGAGACTGAGCATGGGCTTTTGAGACTGAGTAACTCCTGGGCCCATCCACGAGCGTCTCAAGGTGCAGACTGTGTCTCTGATAGGGAAAGACATTCAGAGAAACACATCCAGAGCCCTCCCGGTTGATAAAAGGCCAACTCTTCAGGGGGAAATACTTTATCAGAGCCTTGTCCTATAGCCTTGGGGGAGGACATCCCTCTCCCTTCAGCCCTCTCTAGCCTTCTTGCCTCACCTAAGTGGAAGGAGTGCTAGACAAGAAGAAATGCTCTGAAGGTCACAAACCAAAAGCACAGACTCACTAAAAAACTGAGATGAAATTGAAATATTGCAGAATGCTCTCACCCCCACACTTTACCTTCACACCAGCAGGGCTCCGGGGAGCATAATAGTGGATCACAGATGAAAGAACTACAAGAAATAGACTCTTTCTGATGAAGAATATTTAAAGAAAGCAAAAGTCAGAAAGAGAAACAAAAACCAGGACACTAGAGGAATTTGAAGCCTCTGGCCTCTATTGTTACTGCAAACATTAAACAAAGCCCACTCCTGTCCAGGAGAACATAAATTCTTAAACTAGAAGTCTATGTACTTCAATTTCTATAACCACTTACAACATCTCAGCTTTCAAATAAAAAAAAAAAAATTACAAGGTACACCAAAAGGCCAAGAAAAAAAGTATGAAAAGACAAAAGCAATTGTTAGAACCAGAGGGGGATATGACACAGATTTTGGAATTTCTGGAATTAGCAGAAAAGGAATTTAAAATATCTGTGATTAATAGGTTAAGATCACTAATGGAAAAAGTAGACAGCATGAAAGAACAGATGTGTAGAACAAGCAAAGAGATGGAAGTTCTCAGAAAAAAAAAAATTGAAATAAATGCTTATAAATCAAAAACACCATAACAGAAATGAAGAATGCCTTTGAGGGACCTATCAGTCAACAAGGCACAGCCCAGGAAGCTCAATTTTATGTTGATAAAAACTTCACAAAACTGAAGTGCAAGGATAAGAATGACTGAAAAAAGCAGGGAACATTCAAGAACACTGGGGACATTTCAAAAGGGTTTTAGTGAATGCCTACAATTTTAAGTTGCTTTGGCATCCATTTTCAATATCAAGTGGACTTTCTCATACCAAAAGCAGGGCTTAGGCACCATGGACGTAGTTTCTAGTTCTCCACTCTGTCCCAGTTCCTCCGAGTGGTGGGTCTAGACATCCGCCTCATATAACCACCTTCTGGTGACCTCCCTGTAAGACAGATGGATATAACGTACTTGACTGGCCCTGCGATTGCAGACTATACCATTAGACTACCTGGACTACACAGAAACACCACAATCTGAATCACAGGGTGACTTCCTAGAGCTCATGCCTACTTGTTTGAAAGACATCAATTCAAACTTCCCTTAAGAAACCTAGTTGGATAATGCCTTAGAGCTCAGTAAAAGCTATGCCCACACAGGCTCCCTTTCTCTTTCTGTCACCCACCAGTTGAGGGTACTTGTCCTAGACAGCCCCTGCTTAGCCCCAAGAGACCTGCTGCCCTCTGGGATCAGTGAGTAATGCACTGATTCTGCTGTTGTCCATGTGTTTTGTTGAGTTGCTTCCCCTGTGTCTCACCTGAACCTAACTTCTTTCCTGGTTAGGGCTATTCTAGAGAGTGGCTATCTTAATAGGAATAAACTAGACACGGGTCAGACAAGAGCCAGGTAGGCATCTATGCATATAAACAGTTTCCTGGGAGAGGGACACCTGGTCACGGGTGAGACATTTAGGCATTAGGAAATAAGCCGTGGGACAGAAGTATACCACAGAAGGCACACTGTAAACTCCCACAGCCAGAGCCCTGGCATTCCCAGCAGGGCAGGGCTAAAGTTTAAAGCCACTCTCCAGAGAGAGACCTCAAGCCAAATCAGAAGAAACTACAACATAACTGAAGTACAGAAAGAAAACAAAGAGAAAACAATAGAAGAAATATTAGAAGTGATAATGGGATACTCAGAAAACACAATGTAGAATAAATACCAAAAGCAAAAAAAAAAAGTACCTGTAAGTTGTAAAGTATTTTATTGACGCAGAAGGAAATTCAGATATACATAGAAATATATTCCCATAAAGATAAAGGAGGAGCATCAGAGAAGAACTGAAGGTAAAGTAAAATTTTCATTTTTCTTATTCTTAATTGACCTGCAAATAATTGTTTAATAATGGCAGCGGTGTCCTGAGTGATTACAGCATGTGTACAAGTGAAGTGAATAATGGCAATGTCAACAGAAGGGAAACAAGCAGAACTGGAAATGCTCTGTTACATGGCACCTGCATTCCGTGCGAAGTAATGTGGTATTATTTAAAGGTGGATTTATATATATCAATGTATATCATAAAATCAAGGGTGAGTAATCACTAAAACAAATGTTTTTTTAAAAACATACTATTTGTACTAAGAGGAAATAAATGGAATCATAAAATATTCAACTAAAACCAGAGAAAGAAGAAAAAGATGCCTCTGGCAACAAATATAAAACAGTTAAAAACATGGTTTACATTAACTTTAAAATTTCATTAATCACTTTCTATGTGCATATTCTAAATGCGCCACTTAAAAGACAGAGGTTGGGCAATGGATGAAAAAATAAAACCTAAATATATTTTGCCTACATTGAGCCCACTTTGAGTACAAAGACTCCAATAGATTAAAAGAAAAAGGAGTACCCAAGCACAATGGCTCTGGCCTGTAACCCCAGCTTTTGGGGAAGCCAAGGTGGGGGCACCTCTTGAGGCCAAGAGTTCGAGGTTGCAGTGAACCATGATGATGCCACTGCACTCCAGCCCAGGCAACAAAGCGAGACCCTGTCTCAACAACAACAAAAAAAGTAAAGGAGTGAGAATAAAAAGCTAATCAAAATAAAGCTGGAGTAGCTATATTAAGGTGAGACAAACCAGACTTCAAAACAAGCAAACGTGGAGATAAAAAGCATTACAATATAATAGAAAAAAGATTAATCCTCCAAAAAGACGTAACAGTCCTTAATGTGTATGTACCTAAAAACAAAATGTCAAACAACATGAGACAAAAACTGATAAAATGGAAAGGAGAAATAGACAATTACAGTTGGAGAGTTCACACCCCCTTCAGTAATTGATAGATCAAGTGAGCAGAAAATCAATAAAGATATAGTTGATCCAAACAGCTCTATCAATCAACTTGATCTAACTGGCATCTACAGTTCCCTCCATCCCACAATAGCAGAATACAGATTCTTCTCAAGTTCACATGGAAAGCACTCACTAAGATAAATTGCATTTGGGGTCATAAAGCACAGCTGACCAGATTTAAAAGAGTAGAAATCATACAAAGTACATAATTCAGTTTATAATGAAAATAAACTAGAAGCAAATCAAAGATAAGTGGGAAATCTCCAAATATCGGGAAATTAAACAACACACTAAAAATATAGCACATGGATAAAAGAAGCTTCAAGAAAAATTTAAAAATATTTTAACTAAAGGAAAATGTAACTTATCAAAATATGTGGGATGTAGTTAAAATAGCAGTTAGAAATTTATAGTATTAATTGCATACATAAAAAAATGGAGACAGATGTAAAATAAGTCACCTAAGTTTCTACCATAGGATACTGGGAAAAGAACATGTAAGGAAAAGGAATTACTACAATTGGATCAGAAGTCTATGAAATTGAAAATAAGAAAACAATGGGGAAAATAAATGAAACCAAAACCTGGTTCCTTCAAAGGAACAATGAAATTAGCGAACTCTAGCCAGGCTAACCAAGAAAAAAATCAAAAGGAAGATACAAATGACCAATATCAAAAATGAAAAGGGCTCATCGCTTCCGATCCGATGGCCATTCAAATAACAATAAGGGAATATTATTACCAACTCCATGCTCACAGTTTTGACAACTTAGATGAAACGGGCCAATTTCCGCAAATAGACAAATGACCAAAACCCACATGGGGGGAAGTTGCCTGAGTAGTTCTCTATATATTAAATATATTTAATCAATAATTAATTATTGGTAATTTTCCAAAAAGGAAAATACCTAGCCTGGATAGTTCCACTGATTAAGTTTACCAAACTTTTAAGGAAGAAGTGACTTCATTTTATGAGGTCAGTTTTACCCTACTAGCAAAACCAGATGCAGCCATTATAACAAAAACCACACACATAACAAATTAAATTTAACAATATATACAAAAATTATACACCACACAACCATGTGGGATTTATTCCAAGTAAGCAAAGCTGGTTCAACATTTAAAAATCAATCAGTATAATTCACTACACTAACAGATTAAAGAAGAAAAGTCACCTGATCTTATCAATTGATGCAGGAAAAACCATTTGATAAAATCTCAAATCTGTTTATAATTAAAAACTCTCAGCAAACTAAGAGTATAGGAAATTTTCGTCAATTTCGTAAATAGCACCTATAAAAATCCTACAACTAATATACCACTTAAAGGTATGTTCTCCCCCAAAGAGCAAAAGGAAAGCAAAGATGTCTTCTGTCACCACTCCTACTCAACTTTGTACCAGAAGTTCTAGCTACTACAATAAGACAGAAAAAGGAAACAAAAAACATATATATGAGAAAGGAAGAAATAAAACTCTATTCAGAGATGACATGATATTCTTTACAGAAAATCTCAGAAATAGATCCAAAAAGACTCCTGAAACTAAGAGTACAACAAAGTCACAGGATACAAGGTCAATACAAAAAAATTAATATTCAGCAGTGTCTGTGGCTCAAAAGGGTAGGGCACTGGCCTCATATGCCAGAAGTGGCAGGTTCAAACCCAGTCCTGGCCAAAAAAAAAAAAAAATTAATATTTCATATATATAGGCAATGAACAATCAAAACTCAAAATTTTAAAAATATACCATTTATAATAATACCCAATAAACTGAAATACATATGAGTCTAACAAAATATGCACAGGACCTATATGTGGAGAACTAGAAAACACTGATATAAAAAATCAAATATCTAAATAAATTTATTTAATGTAGTGCAAATTAAAACCTGAGCAAGCTATTTTTTATAAAATAGGAAAATTGCTTCTAAAGTTTATAAGGCAAGGCAAAAGATGGAAAGTTGTGGGAGTCAGATTTCTCACTGGTCGGGTAAAGGTTACAGATATGCAAAGGGAGGATTTAGAATGATTTATGCGATCACGGATTACAGTTGGAAACATCAGTGTGAACTCCCGTGTAGCTTAATATGACACACATGGTTGCATATGGGAATAGTTTAGATACACATATATACATGGGCCAGTGTACACACACACATATTTCCTTGCTGTCAGCTGAGAAGGTCTAGAAGCAATGACATTAGCAACGAGAACATCTAGCATTACATCTTGGGTACCACAGTAGGAACCAGAGATCCTCAGAAGGATCCTCCAGAAAAGGAACCAGAGATCCTCAGAAGAAGTGGTTAATTCTAGAGCTGAGGCAGGAAAAAATACAAGATAAACCTGGAGTACCTTATAGCATTATAAAGTAAGAACGTGCTCAGGGAAAAAAAAAATTAAATAAAACCTACAATGATGAATATGTCAAAGGAATACAGGAGCCAACTAAAATGCCAAAATTAAAACAATCTTAGGGCGGCGCCTGTGGCTCAAAGGATTAGGGCGCTGGCCCCATATATCAGAGGTGGCAGGTTCAAAGCCAGCCCTAGCCAAAAACTGCAAAAAAAAAAAAAAAAAAAATCTTAGCAATAAAGTAAATAAAATGGTATTAGATTATAACCCCTGATTCCATGCTAATATAAATAAATAGTTTATTGATAGATAGAAAGAACAGGTTAGTCTTCCATACAGAAGAATTTCAAATAATTGATTAATATGTTGATACTCTACCCTTAAGGAAGTGGAATATAACTCTTTACTCCTTTACTGACTTTTTTTTTAAAAGAGTACAGTGTGGAAAGGAAAGGGAAAAAAGTATAACTCTACAGTGGAAATGCTTGACAAACACTACTTTAAACCAGGTGATCAAGATTAACATGAACATTGACAAGTCATATTGATGGTAATCACCTGTGATATGATGTGATAAGAGTGGCTATTCACCTGTGTGGTCTTCTCAAAAACACATTATCCAGCCTAATCATGAGAAAACATTAGACAAATCCCAAATGGGAGACATTTTACAAAATACTTGAACAGTACTCTTCAAAATTGTCAACCTCGTCAAAAGCAGGTAAAGCCTAAGAAACGGTCATAGCCAAGAGAAGCCTAAGGAGACACACCGATAACTAAATCTCAGATGAATTAGAAGAAAACTAAGAATATCTAAATAAGATATAGATGCAGAAAGCATGAGCTAAAGAAAACAAATTGGGCTTCAAGAAAATTTAAAACTTTTGTGCATCAAAAGACTATCAACAGAGGGGAAAAGGCAACCCGCAGAATAGGAGATAGATATCTGCAAATCATATCTGATAAGGGACTAATATCCAGGATATATAAAGAATTCCTAAAATTCAGTAACAGCCACCAAAAGCCTGATTCAAAAATGAGCAAGAGACTCAAACAAAAATTTCTCTGAAAATATATAGAAAGGATCAAGAAACACATGAAAAGCTACTCAACACTGCCAATCACTAGGGGAGTGCAAATCAAAGCTATGAGGAGATACCATCTCACCGTCATCAGGATGACTATCATCATAAAAACAGAAAACAAGTCAGTACTTGCTGCAAGGCACTTGTGCATTGTTGGTGGGAATGGAAAATGGTGTATCCATTGTGAAAAACAGTATGACAATTGCTCAAAATATTAAAACATAATTACCTTACGATTCAGCAACTCTGCTCCTGGGTATGTATCCAGTAGAATTAAAAGCAGAGTCTTAACAAATACTTGTATATGCATGTTCATAGTAACGTCATTCAGAAAAACTAAAATACTGAAGCAACCCAAGTGTCTACCACTAGATAAACAGACGAGGACAATGTGGTATGTCGGTGCCGCTATGTCACCCTGTCACCCTTGTTGGTGCCGCTTTGGCACCTCGTCACTGCACACAGGAACCAGCTGGTATATGGATTCTAAGTACGAGATGGACTTAGAGATGGACTCTCCATAGGTGCAGGAGAGCCCTGAGTAACCTCCTGTATAAATAATATTCAATAGGTGTGGGGGGCCCATGTACCAGGACTGTGTGCTCTTTCCCCATGGGCTGGACTCCCACCCTGAAGCACCACAAATGTTCAAAGTCCAACACCCGCTTACTAACAAGGGACCGATCTTAATCGCATTAATGCGTGCAGTTGCTTGAGAGCTTGTCTCCGGCTGCAAAACTTATCCATGCCCACTGGGAGACTGTCCCGCTCTCAGCACCTCCCTCAAGAACCAGTGGCCGCTTCTGTAAGCCTGGGGCTCAGTCTGTGACAGTGGTATATAGCGTGTGATATACATACAGCAGAATATTTTTCAGTATTATAAAATAAATTCTGACACGCTACAACATGTATGAAACTTGAGGACCTTAAGCCAATCACAGAAAGACAAATACTGTATGATCCCATTTATATATAGTACCCAGAGCTGTCGAATTCATAAAGAAAGTAGAATAGTGGCTGCCAAAAATATGGGGAAAGGAGAACTGGGGGCCTATTGCTTAGTGGATACAGAATTTCAGTTTTGTAAGATGAAAAGAGATGAGCAGTGGGGATGGTTGCACAATAGCGTAAATTAACTTAATGCCCTTGAACTTAATACTTAAAATTGGTAAAGATGATAAATGTTATGGTCTATGTATTTTACCACAATAAAAAAGAGTTTATTTTAAAAATTTACAAGTAACCACCCAAAATAATAAAAATGCCACACGAACTAATAAATAATTCAGCACAATTACAAAATGAAAGATCACCTTATAAAAGTCAAAAAAGTAAAAGAATTTTCTTTACCCCCAAACCATCTAGAAAACAAAATAGAAAATAAGGTATTTATAATAGCAACAAAAACAGTAAAATAGCAACAAAAGCATTAAAGTACTTTATAAAGGATGAAAAGCCCTTATATGAGTTTAAACTCACATAAAGATTAAAAATGAGAATTAAATGAATATATAGTATAATATAATTTTATAAAGATAATGGACCTGCACACTATTTTTTTTTTTTAGACAGAGTCTCACTCTGTTGCCCTCCATGGAGTGCTGTGGCATCACTGTTCACAGCAACCTCAAACTCCTGGGCTTAAGAGATTCTCTGGCCTCAGCCTCCCAAGTAGTTGGGACTACAGGTGCCTGCCACAATGCTCGGGTATTTTTGTTGTGTTGTTGTTGTAGTTCTCATTGTTGTTTGGCAGGCCCGCCGGGTGGGGTTCAAACCTGCCAACCCTGGTGTATGTGGCAGCATCCTAGCTGCTGAGCTACAGGTGCCAAGCCACACATTTTTATTAAATACAACATAATACAATGAAGATTCCGGTAGATTTTTTTTTTTTTTTCAAACTTGACAAAGTTTTTCTAGTATTTTTATGGAAGAATAAAGGTTTATAAATAGTTGTCAATTTTGGTTTTGCATTTCCTTGTATTTTAATTGATTTTTATTGTATTTCCACAATTAAAACATCTTTATCACTTTTTCCTGATTATGCTCATTGAGAAGAGATTAGAACAATGTACGAAGATGTAAAGAAGTTATCTGGAATTTCACCTCTATGACAACCACCCTTGACACTCAGTGACCATCTATTCTTTTTTTTTTTTTTTT
>NW_003852436.1:8539749-8540170 GCF_000181295.1 Otolemur garnettii | reverse complement strand
GGAGAATATAAACAATATCGCAATAAAGCTCCCTCTATGTTATAAATTCATACAAGTTTATGCTTTTATTCCTATGGACAAGATTTGTACTTTTATAAGACATATTTCCAGGAATAGAAGTGTTAGTTATAAGAGAATGTATCCTTTTAATTTCTAGAGATATTGACAGATTTTCTCCAAAAAATAATATAAATCTTAACATTGTCACACTACTATGTATTGTCCTACTCTTCCTTCTTTATATTTGTCCAGTGAACATGATTGTTACAATTATTGTTACAATAATGCAAATTTCTCTGTTTTTTGAATTTGTGCATCTTTTCACATTTGTTGCCTGTTTGAATTTGTTCTTTTCTGAATTATCTATTCATCTCCATATTCATTTTTAATTTGATTTTTTACCTTGGAATATTATAGAAAT
>NW_003852436.1:8522519-8539617 GCF_000181295.1 Otolemur garnettii | reverse complement strand
TAATTATTATAGGTACATAATAGTTGTATATATTTATGTGATGTTTAATAGAGGCATACGTGTGGATTAATCAAGTCAGGATAACTGGGGTGTTCATCACCCCAATTTACTCAGACATTTATCACTTCTTCATATTAAGGACATTCAAATTCCATTAAATGGATGTAAAAACATACTTATGTAGTTAGATAAAATAAATAATATTTTATAACACAGCAAAGTAACTATAGTCAACAATAAGTTAGGATATACTTTTAAATAACTAAAAGTTTTATTTTTTATTATTTCTAAGACCATATTCACCTGGTATTTATTATTATTTAATAATATGAATGGCCAGTTGGCTATAGGTCAATTTTGCAAAAAAAGAAAAGAGCCATAGATATACTCTCTCAGATAATAAGGTCTACAAAGCTACAGTAATTTAAAGCAGTACAGTATTACTACAAAACAAACTTATCAATTTTGCCTCAAAATAGGCAAATATTCAGGTGATATGCAACTCACTATCTTAAAAGGTTGACATCAAAAATAAAAAAAGATTAAAGATGGCATATTTTAAAGTTAAAAACAAAGGTATATTTCAAATAAGTTTGAGATTTGGATATGAATTACAATAAGGAAAATAGAAAATGTAGGGGATTATCTTGGTGATCATGGATAAAAATGTGTTTTTACAAATACAGATATATCCATAAGTATCTCTCCCTATACATCTTTGTGTGTATATGTTCTCTCTACATATATATATACATATATATAAAGAGAAAAGTTGAATAATACCAAGTTTTGAAGAGAATATAGACAAATAACAAATGCAGAATTAATGAAGAGCAAAATGGTAAGGTTTCTTTGGAAGAAATATGACTGTACATAGCAAAATTATACATGTTTATACCTTAATCCTACTATAAGAATACATATCAGAAAAACTCTTGAAATTTACATGTACAAGGTACATTTGCCTCTTACCTGTAATTTTTCAAAGAGAAATTATATATTTTACATATATAATAACACGCATATTATTAGATTGGTCATCTATGGGGTGAAAAGAATGGTAATGGAGATTAGGGATAAAGTGGAAAATGAAATAAAACAAGAAAGAGACCTTGCTTAGAAGAATGTCATGTGTATGGTGTTGTGGACCGGGATCAGGACCAGTCTAGGGCCTGTTAGAAACTGGACCACACAACATCACTGCCTGAGCTCCGCCTCCTGTCCCAAAAACCCAGCACCAGACTCTCATCCATGGAAAACTTATCCATGACCAGCCCCTAGTGCCAAAAATGTTGGGGACTGCTGCTATAAATGTACTATCACATACCGTGTTTCCCCAAAAATAAGCCCTAGCAGAATTTCTATGCATTTGTTAAATATAAGCCCTATCCCAATAATAAGACCTAGTGATGGGCGTGGCTATGCAGGCTATCTGTATAGCCACGCCATGCATTTTGGTGCTGAGAGAAGACATCCCCTGAAAATAAGCCCTAGTGTGTCTTCTTGAGAAAAAATAAATATAAGACAGTGTCTTATTTTCAGGGAAACACGGTTAGAGAACTTTACTATAGCATTGATTTTGTGTAGTAGATTTCCTGGGTTTTGTCTGCCCAATCTTTCCTTTGGGGACTTGCCCCCCCCACCAACTCCATGTTTCTGGGAGGCTGCTAGTCCCAGAAGCACCTTCACAATCACCACCACCACCAAGATGGGCACCAGCTCCAAGCTAATTCAATTATACCCTCCCCCAAGAAATTGAATCTTGAGGAGAACATGGAAACTGATGCAGGTGATGGCCCCAACCAACACAGAGAGCTCTGAACTCCTGCCCTCCAAATGGGCTGGACCAGATAGATATTCCTGTTTTTCTCAAAGTCTGCTAGTTCAGCTCTTTCTCAGATTGTGTGGCCTCCCCAACCTCCCCCCTAAAAGTTTCTGTTGTTTAAATTAGTCTGTGTTGTCGTCAGTCTGTCTGAAAGTAATATGCTAATTACAACAAATGAAACATTCAATAAACAGCCATTTTTCATGGCGTTTCAGAATGTGACTAGGTTGTAGAGACAGATGAGCTGGATGACCTATGTTTCTTAAAACAGATTTCCTTGAAAGGATAGTTTTCTTTCAAAAAGACATTTTTATTCTCTGGCAAACAGATAAACTCAAATCACTGCACTGATCAGTCATTCCAAATGAGACATTTTAGTATCTTAATGTTTAGAGGCTTGTTCACCATGCCCAGTGTTAGGAGATCTGGAACTACTTGACTGTGGACTTGTCTCCCTTCACTACCACCTCTCCCACTTCTCTCTTCCTAGGAAGGAAAAAATAAATCACAAATAGCCTGCTAATGCCGTGTAGTCATGGTGCAATATTTACTGGATAACTGTATTTTCTCAGGAAAAATTTTTTGAAACACTTTTATTTCCCACCATTGGAATCACTGTCCATGTGGAATCTGCTACAGAAATTAATGAAGTGAATAAATGCATAGAGAAGCAAAACCCTGCCATGAGCTACAGAGAACCTAGATTGTAATAGCACAAATCCATATGCTCCTTAGTCTCACAGAACTTAAAATATTTAAAATATTATCTCAGTTCATAACAACCCCATGAGACAGGTAGGTGACCTTTGGTAAGCAGCACTTTCTCCCTGCATGTGTGGGACATTCTGAGCCCACTTTCCCCTCCTTAAATTCTTAGAGGGCAACAAGATAACAAGGACTAACCTCCCTGCTTTGCCATAATGGGAAAGGGCTCAAGAAGAACAGAGATCTGTCTGCTGTCAAACTGCAATTTGGCCACAGACGTTCATATGGAGCTACTCAAAGTTATCTCCCATAAAAATCACTTAAGGAAATGAGAAATAAGATACTTAGGTCAAAAGTCATGAAGAGTGGAACAAAGAGGGGTGAAAGTGATGGTTGCTTCACCATTAGTTATTGAACTGCCTTCACAAGACAAACGAGGAAAAACGTAGTAGGAAACTAGGTAGCCGAGACAAGGTCAGGTTTCCAGGAGAAGGGAGTCGACTTCTACCTCTCCCCATGCCCTTCTACCTAAGGGGGGTAAAGGAAAAGAGTAAGGGGGGCCGGGGAGGGGGAAGAGAAGAACATCAGATGACAAGGCAATGGACAATTCCCTGGAAAGGTAAATTAGCCCTGACCTTGGGTTTGTTTTGTCTAATTAAAGGCAGGAGAAGATGGCCATGCCCTTCTCTGCTAAAAATGACCATCAATACAGATTGCCTGTTGATCATGGCTTGACAACCCAATAGTGAAATGTTTGAAACCACACACATGTTGCTCAGTGGGAGTAACAAATACTATTGCCTTAAGGTCTCTGGCATAATATTTTCTCTTAACCAGATTTAAATTTTTCAGAGGTACTGGAGCTCAGACTGTCACTCTTACCATAAAAGCAAAGCCAACACATTGAAGCCGTGGCTCTTAATCCTCCCAGCAATTATTCCAAAGGATACGAAACTTCTGTGTCCACTCCCCTCTCATACTCTTCATGGTTTAGAGATTTCTGTGAAGGATTTTTGAGCTAAAACACCACTATATGCCTTTCTATGGCTTCTTTATCTTTGCCCCGGCAAATATCCTAGCAAGGCAAAGATGAGAAAAGTGTCCACCCATAACAAAAAAAATAAATAAATAAAGCAAATTTTGTGTGGATCTAGAAAAACTCCTTTGAATGAGAAAAACGGTCACTCATCAAATGTGATGTGGAAGTTATTTGGGTGAATCATATACCTATTTCTACTACGGAAACACGTCACATGGAATAGTTTGTGCTAGCACAGGAAGAGAGCCTCTCTGAATAAAAATGGAGCGATGAGGAACATTTCCTTCTAGCCACTAAGTGAGTCTCTAAATGCATTTCTGCCTGGTTTTGTTTATAGAGAGATAAGAGGACATTTTTTTAACTTACCAACTAAGCAAAAAAAAAAAAAAAAAAAGGGCTATAAGTAATTACATAGAACCTTGTTTGTGTGGACTTTGGGATTAGAAATAGAACCAATGTTAGAGAAATTTTGAAATTACAATATTTTCAAGGAAATTAGATTTCAGCTACATAAAGGACCTGGAGCACATTGTTGGGGCTCCACTCAGACCCCTTTGGATTCCTTTTACTGTTTCTGTGCTGACCCATCCCTACCCGCCACAGTCACCTCTGTGCCTCCCATGGCCAGCACCCCAGACTTCCCCAAGGCCTGCCCTCAAGCTACTGGAAGCACTGCTTTGCCCACGATCCTGGAAGGACCTTCCTGAGAATGTATCCCCCTGTTTCCTCCTCCTACCCCAGCCCTCATACACCTCTTCCCAGAGGACTAGCAGATACTGCCCTGTAGATCCCTGGTCTCATTGTGTAGCGTGAAGACATTAGGAGATGGTACTCCAGGCCTCCCTTTGAGATCAGGCTGAGTCCCAGAAAGACATCATCTGAACCCCACTTTGCTCGGCCTGCTCCCTCCCTGCCCAGCTTCCCCTACTCCCTTGCCGACTGTCCCCAGAAGGAGCTCCTTCATAAATCACTTGGCCACAGATCCTCTCTGACCTACTTCTGGGAAAACTAACCCAAGACAGTAGCTTAAATCAGCTAACAAGACTATGCTGCCTGCATTCCCCACTCATCTATAATTATAGGTCCTATGTGTATAAATACCATTTAAAAACAGAATTTTTTCTGAATTTATACTAACCATCTAAAATTCTACACAGTCCACTCTTACCTACCTAAACTGCTCCTTCAAAGCTCATATGAACATCAAACTTTTGCATCTGAATAGCAGATTGAAACTAGAAGAATACAAATTAGTGGAGATTTAAAATTATATATAGATTTGGAGCAGTTTCAAAGATTTCTTAACAAAAAACCTTAAGTCAAATTCCTTTCAAGTGACTTTTTTTTGTCAGTTCCTTAAATTATTTAGTTTTTGCCCCTTGAAAGAGATTTGGTTAGTTGAAAATAAAGATAGAAGTTACCTAGCTAATAGGATTTAATTTTTGAGAGAGGGCAAACTATGGAAATAGTAGGGAGAAAGTCATGATGAATCAGGGGCATTTTTAAAAATGAGTAGTAAATGTTTTTTGACCCACTTCCAACTCATTAAAGTCTCTCTGAATCCAACCTAAATCCTTGCCTCAGAACCTTAATAGCCTTTAGTGGGAAAATTGAATTAACTTTTGAATTTAACTTGTAAAGGTCAAAAGGAACATACTTCTGATGACATAGGAAATTAAGTATGTGCTATTTCATTTTCCATTGTTTAGGGCATAATATATCATTTATTTGAAAACGATGAAGGAAAAGGCTTTTTCATGCAGAATAATGCTCACTTTTTAATTAGAAAACTATGACCGTGTTCCTTTTAGATTAGTTTGGTCTCTATTCTGTGAAGGCCAGAAAAATATCCATATGTTACCTATAAACCTGTATACAAGTACGAGTAAACAGGAGAATAGACACAGAAGACATCCTTCAAGGAGAACCCAGGAGGTACAAACTTTCATTCATTCCATAAATATTTCTTGAGCACCTAGTATATGTCAAATATATACGTGCTTTCTCTCTTCCTGGAACTTAGTCTAGAAATGTTTCTTCTCCCTTGCAATCCTCCTTTACTTCTTTGTAGTATTTGACGCTGTTGATCAATCCACTCCTCTTGAGATTGTCTTCAGTCTAGAGAGTCCTGCCCTCTGAAACATTGATGCCCCCTGCCTCCTCCTGTTTTTCTCAGTCTCTTTCTACTTCTTTCTTCTGCTCATCTCCAAACATTGGTTTTCTCCAAGAGCCAGTTCATATCTTCTTATTGGTTTCATGTACCCTTTAGAGCAGCCGTTCTCAACCTGTGGGTCCGACCACTTTGGGGGTCGAACAACCCTTTCCCCTTTCACAGGAGTTGTCTAAGACCATCAGAAAATCATATTTCCGATGGTCTTAGGAACCAAGACACCGCTCCTTATGTGTGGGGGTCACCACAACATGAGGAACTAATTAAATGGTTGCAGCATTAGGAAGGTTGAGAACCACTGCCTTAGAAGCTGCTGATCATCAGATAAACATTTCCAATCTTGACTAATCTTCTATGGTCTAAACCAGTGTTTTTCAACCTTGCTTATCTCATGGCACACTTAAATCATATTGATCAAAAAAAAGTGGAAGAAAAAGAATATACTTACTGTGCTTTGAACTTTTTTCAAAATTAATTTAATTAATTATCTTTAAAAGTTTTCACAGCACACCTAAGATCCTCTCTCAGCAAACTGGTTGAAAATCATTGGTCTAGATGCATACATCACCGTTATACCTTAATCACACAAATGTTTCAAACTCAAGGTGTTCATTCCTCCTCCAAATAACAAGCAAAGAAAAAAATTATCCTTCCCTGTCTTCCTAACCCCTATAAAACACAATACCCCATTAATGACAAAACCAGCTGCCTTAAATCAGAAAAACTGCTCTCTGGACCACTTTAATCGTCCTTATCTGATCTTTTGGTCTCCCAATACCTCTACCCACCTTTCCGCCAAATCACAATCCATGTAATGCCACCAAAGTTATCAATTATAAATCAGATATGAGCCATGTTAATCCACACTTCCAAATGCTCAAAGCCCTTTGTTAAGTTGGTCATAAAGTCCAAACTTCTAAATGGGGGGGTACACAATGCTCTTTCAGTACAACCTCAGGCTGCTTTTTACGGCTTAATCTCCATCCATCAAGATCACACATCCCACAGTACTGGGTTCTCATCCTTCCTGGAAATCACCAGGCATTGTCAAGCCTCTGTGTTTTGCATCATGGAATTCTCTCTGCCTGCTTCCCTCCATCACCTCATCCACATAACCGGGAGCATCTTGAAAATAGGTGCAGACTTTTCTTCCTTTTTGTGCCTTCAGAACATAGCCCTGTGCTTGCACGCTCACAGATGTTCAATTAATATTGAATTCAAAACTCCTCATCATGTAGTTCTCACTTTCCTTTTCTGTCTCCTCTCTAGCCTTTCACCCGTTTCAACCAATTTTCTAGTCATACAAACCATTCATCATGACTGAACGTAGCAAGCTTTTTATGCTTCCATCTCTTTGTTCAATCCTATTCACCTTCTAAGAGTCGCCTTAATCTAGACTAATCGTCCACACTCTCAAAACACATTCTCACTCGCTCCTGTAGGTTCCCCATCACTCCTCTTCACACACACCCAAGTGGAATTAATCACCCTCTTTCTCAATAGCTAATTGTCCATAGCACAATGCTTACCAGGTTGAATCCTGTATGTGTGTGTATGTCTCGGGCTCTCACACTGAACCCTAAGATTCTTATCTTTGTCTCATTAAATACACAGGAAGAAACCAGCATAACTCCAGATACCTGGTAAATGTCTCAAAGTTTGAACTGACTGAAATACAGACCAGGTAAATTAACATACAGGATTCTTATATTCTCATTATTTCCGTGAAACCGTAGCTAACATTAAAATATCATGGAGCATTTTTATAAAATACGAATGGCCCTGCACCATTTCCAGATGGCCTTGTTTCATTGGCTTGGGGAGGGCCCAGAGCAGCGTCTCCTGAAATGTTCCACGGGAACTGTGACACTGGCAGTGAGTGGTGGTGGCAGCACTGGAGACTGAGGAGGGGCAAGTGACAGAGTACCACGAATACCAGACCAAGGAAATCTAGGCACTAACTTACTCCAGGGCCACGTCCTGCACCATGGATTCTCTGGTTGACTAGGGTCCTGGGAAATTTGAATGAGTGGTAATTTTCTATAATAAGGGCTGCTTACTCTCACTAAGACACACAGCACCGAAAAGTCCCCTCTCGCTTTCCTCTCTCAACTCAGCTGCTTCCAATAAAACAGGTGTCCCCTGGCTGCCTCTTGACTTATGAGAAAGGCTTACATCAGAGTATTGTCAGCACCATGATCAGGGTTCTCAGACCCCTTTCCCTGCCTTAGGGCACAGCAGTCATTGATGAGCCTTCCTCACAGTCAGACCCTCCTCAGCTTCTGGGTCATTTCCACAGACACTGCAAAAATGACAATAGCTTCAGCCCCACACTTAGCAGGTCTGTCATTCCATACAGCTGACAGGGGAGCATTAAGTTCCAGGAACATGCCCCAAAGACCACCTCTGAATCCCAGCATGGCTTATGGTTCAGGCTTTCCCCCAAAGGTAATCACCCTGGCCAAACTACCTGGGAGGAACTTATTTGCTTAGGAAGCACAGACAGACCTCATGGACCCAGGGATTCTGTGCCATCCCTCCTCCCCGAGCACCACACACAGAGCCCGTTTGTGCTGGAAATCATCCCCTGGTCTCCCAGCTTCAAACCAAGTCTTCTATACTGTGTGTGCTTCATGATGCTGAGACCAGGATGCTGCAAACCACCTTCCTGCTTTACTGGCTGGTTCTGTGAGACTGTTTTTTTAGAAGGAGACTGCAGAGCTTGAGGAGGGGAAAAGTACTGTTTCTTTTCTCTTCACTCCCACAGGCGTCATATTCTGACAGCTTTGATCAGCCATGCCTCTTCTTCACTTTGATCACGCCAGTTAATCCCAGATCTAGCCCTTGAATCCAGTTTGCAGTTTTTCCTAACTTCCTGTGCTGTCTCAGGCTATCAGCAGGAGCCAGTGTCTGCTCTTTAGAAATCTGGATCTTCAGTTCACAGGGAACCTCCTCTGACCACCAAACACCAGGCCAGCCAACCAGCAGCCCCAGCCCTGCTCAGAGGTCTGAAGTCCAGCCCTCGGAGAGGCCTGCTCCAAGCTTTTAAGATTTATGACTCGATCCTCTTCCCCTGTTCTCTCAGCAGAGCCCTTCCCAGCCTGCAGGGTGATAGAGCCAGTTTCTACAGTTGTTAACTTGGAGATCTCTCTGTGTTCTCTTTTTGCCTTTTCAATTCTTCCCTAATTAAGTAACAATTCTTCATGTTAAATTCTCACTGTCAAAATAACTGGTGTGGTTCCTCCTTTTGATTGCACCCTGTTACTCCAGGCCCACCTCTAAGGGCAATGTGGGCACAACTATGTACTTAGGTACCTTGAGGCTCCTAGCTGTCCTCCTGGGAATCTGCCTCTGTAACCACAATCAGAAGCACTTGAGTTAAAGGGTTTGATCCACCACTGATGTAGGACAGCCATAAGTTGTGGGCTATGTAATGTGAATTTTATTTATTTACCAATAAAGGATCATCCTAGTAGACTATTCTTTTAGAAGTAATAAGTAGAACCCTGAGACCCTTGTAGGGAATGTGTCCCTGGCATCTTCAGATTTGCCCATACATCACCCACATAAGCACTGGCCTTTCTTTCCAGGGCTCAGTGTTGCACCTGGCATCAAATATAAAAAGACAAATTGCAAGGAGATGTGATATGGGGTGAGATAAGCTCCCTCTTCAGCCAAACAACTCACCCTGGTACTCTGATTTCACAGGGCACAGAAGCGGTTTAAATATGTATGTTTTAACACTCAACATGCCTTAATATGATGCTGATTTTTAGACTTATTCAAAGACAGTTAATTTTTTAAATATGGTAAACTTACAACATATTGACATCTGTAAGACATCAGAACTGGCATCCAGGGCTTAACACATAACAATCTACACTAGCATTTTCCATTCATTATTTAATTAATCCTTATAATAGTCCTATCAGATAAGTTATATGTCTCTTATTGTAGATGAGAAAACTGAGGCACAAAGAGGTACAATGACCTGTTGGTAGCATGCAATTTATAAGCGGCAGAAGTGCGATTCTGGCTGCGGAGTCCCCAGTGGTTCGCCATCTAGCTGTGCTGGCCCCACACACCCATTTCGCTTGTGAATGGACCTGCTACATTAAAGGTGTGGTTTGTTTCCCCTGACAGTCACATGAGTACATTGATTGCTTTCACAATGACTTGAGAAATGACTCTTTTGCTCCAATTCATTTAATAATCTGATGATTTGAGATTATAAATATGCTTTTCTATATATCACAGTTCCCAAGTTATGAAAGGTCATTAGCAAATCACAGCTTCTGAATTAATGTATTTCTGGTGGGAAATAAGTTAGAATGATGGTAAAGTTCCCCAGCCAGTCCTCAAAAACTGTGGAGTGCTCTGCACCTACCCAGAAAATTATGACGTCGTAGTAGTACAGTTAGTTAGAAAAAAACAGTTGATTTTTTTCCTTTTAAAATCATAAATACATTTTTAAAATAATGTTTAATGTTTTTTAAAGCTATAGAACTCAGTGGCTGCAAGGGAAGGCCAGGTTTCTTTTGGGGACAGAGAAGGGAAATGAGAGAGAATAGAAGGGACCCTGACCCCGAAGCTTCCCCCAGAGGGAGAATACCGCTCCATGGTTTCCTACCTGCCTGTCAGATTAATTCAGCCCCCATCCACGCCACCAGCCAACCATGTAGAGAAAACGGCTTCAGAGTGAAGGTCAAGAGAGAAAATAGGCCCCTTCTCAGGGCAGGAAGGTGCAGGTGGGACACAGATAAAAAATTACTGAGCGACAGCTTTGTTACCAGAATTCAGGGAATGAGATGATGCGGCCTCATTAAGAAAAAAGCACTTCACCTGTGATACCATCGCCGCTAAAAGCCATACAACAAATGAACCTCGGGCAAATGGGCCATGTTATTGGGACCATTATTACACATTACCTTCAAGAAATCACATTTAACTTTGGTGTCTATTATTTAGTTGTTTAGATAAGACTTTAAATAGGTCTTGTTTCCAGGGAGAATCTATTACTCAAAGACACTTTTAGCAAAATGCTACCAATGAAGCACAGATCCCAAGTGTTTAGTTCTGAAGAGACTTTACGTTTTTAAGCTCAGGAATTTATTCTTGCAGTACACAAGTACACATAATGCACCATGTGCCAGTACTGTCCTAGGTGCTAGAGGGTACACCTGGAATATTTGTAAATAAGTAGGATTAATGATGCCATCTGAATAGCAATAATGTTATGTAACTTTCAATAGAAAATATTGATTCTAAGAGTAATCAATTAATTGCTCTCTTACGTGATGTCAGACAAATTTGACTTATATTTTTATTTTGGCTTACAGTTTATGGATCATACATATTTATACTACTTAAATCTATTGTTTGGAGCACAGAAATAAAAGACAAAGTGAATCTAAGAAATGTAAAGTATATACCATGATTAGCAAAGGGATATTTTTTCTGCTATGCTGTTAATTCACACCTATGCCAATCTAAAGTTGAAGCTGATCTTTGCATGTGTTTTAAAACATAGAAGAAATTTCTACTTCATCAAACAAGTTCCAAATATGATCAATTGAACATACATCAGGAGACTTCTCTGAGTCTATTGGAAATTCCTAATTCAGGAAGTAAAGACAGGATGCCTGGGTTTCTAGTGAGGACTGGTGGAAACTATCTACCAACTAAAAGAAAGAATATAGTACTCTAGAGAAAAGGGAACACCAAGATGTCAAAACTTCTCTCAAATGGAATCCTGTGGATAAAGCCCAGCCTTGCTAGAGAGAATATTTGGGTTTGACTTCAACTTTTAATAGATGCCTTGTCTCTAAAATAGATAACTCAAGCCTAAGAAAATGGTAGAAATAAAAATTAAGCAAAATCGAAACCGTGAAATGTCATATGTAAATGGGAATGAAATTTAATAAAACTTGATGCATTTTGACTCCACTAATTCAGAACTGGAGATAAATTCAAGAGGCATAAACTAAAGTTTGTCTCTATAATAATTTAGATTGAAAGATCTTCCAGGTTAATGTTTCTTAAAGTTCACAGCCATCACCAGGAGGTCTTGTTTAACTGCAGATTCTGATTCAGTAGCTCTGATTTCAACCACATTCCCCTGAGATCCTTTTGCTACAGGTCTACAAATATACTTTGAGTAGTAGGAATCTGAGTAAATCAGTATAAGCTGGATGGCAAACCACACTTTCACAATATCCTGGGGGGGAAAAAAACCCAACGACTTACCACTAACTCTATGGTGTTGTTTAAACAGTTGTGGGAGGAGTTCTACTCGGCAACTTGTCATAAACAGCTAATCAGAGTTAATTCCCATTGCTAAAAATGAAGCAGAGGTTTTCTTTAAAAATTCTTTTGTCACGACCCATCGGGCTCCTGTGGCCCTGGTCTCGGTTAGCACAGGAAGGAACCAGGCGAGAGGTGGATTAGAAGTCCAAGCTTGTGGAAGGCGGGCTAGTCCTACTTCTCAGGTAGCCCCGAGCAACCTCTGCACCAGCCTTTTATTGAAACGGAATGATACAGGTGAGGGGAGAAATTAACAGTGACCACATGCTGACGGCACCGGCTCCTTCTCCATAAGGAGCACCTGTGGACAAGTCCCTGGAGAGTCCACCCCTCAGCTGTAAATCATCTTGCTTAGAGGTCGTCTGTCTCTTGGCGTCCTCTACATACTTTGCCAATTTTTCATGCTACTTTTACTCACTTAAGTGCCTTCATTTTAGTTAATGACCATGTGGAATCTGGACAACTGAAAGCAATAGGGAAAAATATCATTATCCATCTTTAATTCTCCTAGGGTTCAATTCCTATCAGGTTTGAGAACTTTCTATCTACTCCTTCATTTATGCAGAAAAACAGAAAAATGCTTCTGACAGCAAGTCCTCGGGAAACTAAAAAGTACAGATCATAAGATGTCCTCCCCAACCTCACTGAGATAAACAAATAATATTTTTAACCATTACTATAAATAATAATGTATAAAGGCACTGAAATGGTATTTTTGTGGATTATTACTACCATGGCTGGCAATCAGCTGAGTTTATCCAAAAGGCTTTGACATACCTTGGTCCCATCGTGTGTCTCATTGCTGAAGGGAAGAATACCAAGGAGTAATAGAGATGGCACTTTCCTATTACCAGTAAATGCTAAAGAAACAGAATAGATTCTGCAGGTTATCTGTTCTTACTCACCAGTGATGATCTGGTTTTCTATCCCGCCACCACAGGAAAATGGAAGAGGAGGACAGAGCTGAAGGTGCAGTGCCAGGAGTGTGCAGGGAGACAAAATGTGGCAAGACAGAGTCCAGGGGGAAGAAATAAGAGATAAGAGATAAGGAAATGAGGGAAGGGCAGAAATGCAGCATGAATACAACAACCAAAAAACGAAGTAAAGAAACAAGGAGACCTTGAGTAGGTGAAGAACTTTCAGAGCCAGGGTTTTAGCTACACAAACTGCTTGCATCTGGCCTAGGAAAGGAGACTCCCCAAACTCCACAGAACACACAACCCCAGAACCATCCAAGACGGCAGGAAAAATCCCCAAGCACGAGCAGATGATCCAGGTGGAACGCACTTCCCTGTTTTGGAGATGCATGGATAATTTACCCTAGTCTCCTTCCATCCAAAAATCAAATAATAATTGACGGCCCTATGCCTGCTTTCATGTTCACTAAGAAAAAATATATATTTTTTTTACTTACAGGAAAAAAGTAAAGCAGTCTAACACAATAAGCACTGTGGTAAACTTGGCATTTTTATTTCTCATTATAAATTAATAAGTTGGCACAGATGGAAAAAGAAAGACACTAGGAGGGGTGGAAAAGGACAAGCCCCTTGAATAACCCCAGCTTGAGCTCTCCTTCTTGGGAGTAATTAGAGCATAGAATTTGCCAAAGAGTGTTTTCCCTTGGTAGACCCAGCTTTACAACGTGGGAGCTAAATTAAATACCAGATAATCAGAACTGTCTACAAACTGGACCTTCCAAGAATTATGTTGGGGGTAAGAAAAGATGGTGCGGTTCTCAGGCTTTGCTTAAGTTGTGTAAGTCTGAGTTTCTGACCACTCCTGCCTTTAGTAAGTGGTGTTCTAGACTGATGTTCCTAAAAGAAAGAAAAAGGGAAAAAACATAATGACTTCAGCCCTCAGCAAGTCAGAACTGGTGGATGTTCCTGTAGGTTATTTGGTGTTTTTTTCTCAGCATTTCTTATTGCTCAATAGGAATCCACACCTGAAGACATCAGTGTCTACGCACCCTCCACCCTCTTATTAATGATGCAATACTCAAAAAAAAGAAAATGCAATACTCTTCTTTGACTGATCTTTAAACCTCTTGTTAGTGATTAATGATCTGTAAGCGAATTAGAAATATGGGTCCTTTCCAGCCCTGAAATAAGCATTCCCTGGAAATACACTGAAATAAAATAAACTTATAAATCTCACTGTGGTTGTCTTTAATACTCAGCAAGATATTTTGTAATAAAAGCAACACTTGATCTTCCCCCAACAAACACAAATGGCTAAGTCAACAATATGAGCTACATATGTATCACATATAGACTTAGTTGCACCTTGCAAAAA
This sequence comes from Otolemur garnettii, assembly GCF_000181295.1. NCBI lineage: Eukaryota > Metazoa > Chordata > Mammalia > Primates > Galagidae > Otolemur > Otolemur garnettii. The sequence goes on along the minus strand of NW_003852436.1, from coordinate 8,525,283 downwards.
ATTATTCAAGTCCTTTTGATTTGACATGGTATCCCACAGCAATGCTGCATTCTTACAAAATGCATCTTTCAGTAATTCACATTGCTGGTTCTGTTCTTCATAAAATTTAACTGCATGTTTTCATGGAGATAAAATTGTGGCTAACACCTGTCCCTGCAATGATAGCCCACTCGTTTTAGAATGATACAGCAAATCCACACTGAATACCCATTGTTCAACTTTAACATGTTGCAAAACCGATGCTGAGTTGCCTTTGTACCAATGTCATTACCAATATTTATAAGTTGTTGCAAAGTGTCGCTGAGTAGCTTTAACATAGAGATATTACCGATACAAGATACAATGAAAAGAAATGAAAGCAATGAGAGCATCTGGGTCTGTCAAGACTTTTTAAAATCTGTACAAAACCTTCATGTTTTCCTGTCATGGAAGGTGCATTGTCTGTACATAAACTCGTTAAATTTGGCAAGTTCATGATGTTTATTTTGAAAGTGGTTGAAGGTATCTATTTCCTGTATTCTGTTTGCAAGAGTGCCCACAGTGAATAACTCTTAGTAGCAAAGAAAATCTCCTATGACCTGAGTGAAGTATAAACCCTGCACTGGTTCAGTAGTGTCAGTTGATTCATCCCAAGCAAAGGAATAAGAAATATTTTCCCTTTGAAGTATTATATGAAGTTGTTCTGTTAAGGTGAAGGCTAATTCATGCTGCTGATCAATTATGACCCCCCTTGAAAGAGGCTGTTGTTTGCATTTTGAAACTTTATTGGGGTCTAAGCATCACACACCTTTGGCAATACAATCTTTCACAACTTCTACATCACTGAAAGGCTTCTTCTCCCCCTCCTCCCTAAGAACATAAGCTACCTTTAAGCTGCATCAGTGGCATTATTTCTGGGTCTTATTGCTGCTTGAAAGAACAGTCTTTGCTTTTGATTTTCATATTTTATTTTCTGCAATACAACCTTTCACTGCTCTCCCTCTAAGTTAAAACGTTTGAGGTCCTTACAAATGTCATCTTTAGTAGTAACACGATAATATTGCAATTCCCAATCCTCATTTAAAAACCTTTTTTCTGGCAGTGCCTGTGGCTTAGTGAGTAGGGCACTGGCCCCATATACCAAGGATGGTGGGTTCAAACTCAGCCCCAGCCAAACTGCAACAAAAAGATCACTGGGCATGCTGGCAGGCACCTGTAGTCCCAACTACTCAGGAGGCTGAGGCAGGAGAATTGCCTAAGCCCAGGAGTTGGAGGTTCCTGTGAGCTGTGATGCCACAGTACTCTACTGAGGGCAATAAAGTGAGACTCTGTCTCTAAAACAAACAAACAAAAAAAAACCCTAAAAATATGTTTTCTTCTTTCAGCATTCTCTTGGTCTTCTTTGACATCAGACAGAATTTTAAAAACACTGTCAAGCTAATCAACTATTCACAAACTCCACTTCACACAGAAACACAACGTGCCATTGTCAAAAGCTGGTAATAGACCAGCAGACTTGAATCTGTAAACTCTCGCCAACCAGCCCCATGGGGTAAGTGGTTTCAGTCAGATGGAAGAAGTTAGAACTAAATCATGAGAACATTCGCTGTCCATTTAGTCTTTATGGCTTACTAATGTCCTAATTATGCCAGTCAAACTGGGAGGATTACTTTATTGAAGACTATTTTATTCTTCAGGTTTTTTGTTTGCTTGTTTGTTTGTTTTTAACAGAGTCTTACTCTGTTTACCCTGGGGTTGAGTGCCATGGTGTGATCATAGCTCATTGCAACTCAGACTCTTGGGCTCAAGCGGTCATCTTTCTTCAGGCTCCCAAGTAACTGGGACTACAGGTGCCTGCCACATTGCCTAGCTAATTTTTCTATTTTTAGCATAGACAGGGTCATGCTCTTGCTCAGGCTGATTTCAAACTCCTGAATTCAAGTGATCCACCTGCTCAGCCGCCCAGAATGATAGGATTACAGGTGTGAGCCCCCGTAAAAATAAATATGTAAAAGATAGACAAAAGAGTGGCGCCTGTGGCTCAAAGGAGTGAGGCACCACCCCCATGTGCCAGAGGTGGCAGGTTCAAACCCAGCCCTGGCCAAAAACTGCAAAAAAAAAAAAAAAAAAAAAAGACAAAAATGTACTATTAAAAATAAAGAGATTTGTTCTATAAAATTTGGATTCAGTCAATAAGCTGTACTTAAGTACCCAGGAGTCTTCCCACCTGTTATAAGCAAAAAATGTGAAAATAGGGAAATTTTTCCTTGGACTTTTCTCATCTCATTTTTCTGGGTTCTCCTTTCAGCCCTCCTCTGTGACACATTACTTCCCTTCATGCCACCATCCTTCCAGCCACATGTTGGTGGCCTGGAGCACACTTGCCCCCTTGAGGCAGTTCTATTCGGGTAGAGCTTCCTCAGATAGTGTCCTGTGCACAGGCAGGCCATGGGGGCAAAAACAAACAAGGTTAAAATCAACACAAGTGTCTAAAAACAAAATTCTGATGAATCACACTGTCCTGACTTCAACCTATCCATGCTGTTATGAGACAGAGGAGTGTTTACCTTTGGGTGGATGTTTAGTGATCGGAAGGGAGCATGGTAGGCTTCTGGGCATTGGTAACTTTCTGTTTTATGATCCACTGCTGGTCCTATCAGTGTGTTCAGTTTGTGCAAATTTATTGAGCATTTACAGTAAGTAAATGTACATTTACAGTATGCACATTTTATTGTATGTATTATCCATCACAAAAATGTTAAAATACAATACACAAGAGTGTGAA
>NW_003852436.1:8508108-8522072 GCF_000181295.1 Otolemur garnettii | reverse complement strand
TGGGGATTCGAACCCGCCACCTTAGGTGTACGTGGCTGGCACCTTAGCCGGTTGAGCTATAGGCGCCGAGCCGAAAACATTTTTAAAAACTGGTTTTCACCAGCCCCAAGCTGGCTTCCAGTGCCGTGGGTCTGCAAAGTGTCTGTAGAAGAGTTAGAGAATGCCTCTCACACTGTCCTGAGGAGAGGCCAACCATTGTTGAAGCAACCCATCAAAGCTAGAGGCCAGGGGGTCATGCCATGTGTCTGTAAGTCCCAGCTATTTGGAAGACTGGGTTGATGATTCGAGCTCAGGAGTTTGAGGCTGCAGTGAACTATGATCGCCCCTCTGAATAACCATTGTACTCCAGCCTGGGCAACAGAGCCAGACTCTGTCTATTTAAAAAAAAATTAATGAAGGGAGTTGATTCCAATTTCTCTCACCCACTCTAAGATTCTGATGCAGCAGTCCCCCCCACATACACACACATACATACATGCTAGAGGCCATTAGTTGATTGGATTATCCAGCTAATTTGATCCCTTAGCAAGCCATCCATAGAGAAATAATGAAAATCACATTTATTGCTTTCAATTAATAATGGTCTAATTTCACATAAATCTCTGTGGAATCCCAAATTTTTTTCAGTAGGAGGACTCTTTTTTAAGCTAAAAAAGATTACCGAATTATCACGTAACAGTAACTAACTGGTTTCTTTGTTTTTTTTTTTAGCAACAGCGTTTACAGTACTATATTTGGATGAGGCCAAGACACAAACGAAATCCTCTTCAACAGCAACTCTTATAAAGCATGGTCCAGCACTGGAACAGGCTCCCCACTTGGATGTGTGTCCCTTCCTCTGGGCCAATCCAATCAGAACCTGTTGTGTGTCACCTATAACAACCCCAGTTATATTGAGGCAATGGAAGAAATGTTTTGCTATTTCTCCCAGACTGGTTTTGTGCCTTCTCAGAGAAGTCTTATAATGGAGTTGTTATTACCTTCAAATCTCTTGAACAATCACTGCTCTGCCAGCAGTACGCAAAGCAAAAGAAAAGCTCATGAGTTTAAGCAGGTGTCGGTATTAGTCTTATGACATGACCGTGACTCTGAACATGCTTCCTAATACCTATTGATTCAGTGGGATTTGATCTACCCACCCACAATCGCAAACCCTAAAGGAGAGGTGTACCTGTCAACAGCTGTGAAGGGACAAACATTTAAAGGCAATTTTGAGTATTTGTAAATACATGAGATTTCAAAATTTGCCATCAATCTGTTTGTATGTTTTCTAAAATTAAAATCCATTCGTTCTATCAACTAAAAATTCTTTGTACCTATTTTACTTAACTCATTTTTCTTTTCTGTAATCTATCTGCTCCAAAATGAAAATATTATAGCGTATATATTTCAGGTAGACATTTCAAATACAAATTTTTTGTTCAGAGAAAAATCTTATCCTTTCCCTTTTGGGAGAATATGTCAGTTCCTAATTTATGCCATTATTTGAAATTTACCTAAAACATTCTGTATTGGTAATCATCAATTACTCAGCAATGCCAAAGAAAACAGCCGTGGAAGCTTCATGTCTGGCGTCTAGATGCAACTAAGTTCCTGTTTTCTCGTACTTTATTCTTCTACACTCAGCAAGAAGAAAAACATCAAATAATCTCCCAGAGTGGAAAACTACATAAGCTATCAGCATCTAAGTTTTAGATCACTTGTTAAAATGGTCCTTAGCCATATAAGGTGATCGTGAACTCATCCTAGGAGAAGTGCTACATACCTCATTGCTGAACATCACTAAAGTCCCCTAGAAGGTTCTCCCCTTTAGAAGCTATGCACTGATGCCAGGGCCTACTCCCCCTTCAAAGCAATTTTAGAGCTCTTTTTCTTGAATGGCCATCACAGCTGTCTTCTTATGAGGTCTGACAATTGAGTTTGTGAACTCATCCCAGGAAAAGTGCTACATACTTCATTGAGGAATATCACTAAAATCACATTCAAAGTATTCCTGACATGCACAAGCCATAGAGAGAAGGAAGGAGAAGACAAAGAAAGCCATAGCAAACTTACGAAACTTTGGGGGGAACAAAAATGAGGCATTCTGTTTATATGTACTTACCTAGTGATCCTGCACCCCTAAGTGCAGAATTCTTTTGTTCCTAACCCCTGTAGCAATCGTTCTTCTAATACTTGTGAAGGATTATAATTGTGAATGATTGTCCATATTATCAAAAAAGTGTTTTCATTCCTCTTTTCTGCTAAATTGTATTTGCTAATTTAAATTATGAAGTCAACATTATACTTCTGCCTTTTGCCCACATCACACAACCAGGGACCATTCTGATCACCAGGGCACATTTGGAAATATCTGGAAAAATTTGGGGGTGTGATAACTAGGGGGAGAGGGCACTGCTACTACATTTAGTGAGTAGAGGCAGGGATGCTGCTACATGTCCTGTAAGGCATGGAACAGCCCCCTCCTCTTCCCTAACCTCCCTTCCAAAAGAATCACTGGTCATTATTCAAACTCATCTATCTACCCAGAGAAAGCATGAGATAGTTATATCATTCCCTGAGGTCCAGATTGACTTTGTGTGGACACAGAGATGTTATACACAGATCCACCTTCAAGGAATGAACTGCTGTCCCAGTGCAAATGGCCTCTTGTTGCCGGCTTCTTAAATTGCTTCAGCTGCAGAGATCCTCCGTAGCTATGGCCATGCCCTCCAGGGGCAGAACACAAACAATGATTGATTGCAGCAAGAGTATAAAGGCCTGGCCATTGCAGCCCATCATGGGACAACTTTAATGGAATAAATACACGCCAGAGTTCCCATGAGATGTCTGGCTAGCATAGCCATTCACCTCCTCACCTCAGCAGCTCCCTTCCATGCACGTACACCCATAATACAACATACTCTCCCCTTCTCACCAGGCCCCAACTCCTATCTGCTTCCAGAGAGCCCAACCTCAGATAAGACACCTTTGGATGGGAAGCCATTGAGAAGAATTTGAGGGAACCTAACTCGCCAACAAGAAAGAACCAGAAAGGATTTATGGAGTCTACAGACCACTTCAGAAAGGTGCTGAGCCGGGAAGTCAGTGGACATGGGCTGGATCTCAAAGCACACAGCTTGGACATACTCCTGAGGAGAGAATGGCTAGTCTGATTAGAGAAAGTTATATGTTTTTTTTGTTTGTTTTTTTGGTTTTTTTTTTTTTTTGCAGTTTTTGGCCAGGGCTGGGTTTGAACCTGCCACCTCCGGCATATGGTGCCAGCGCCCTACTCCATTGAGCCACAGGCACTGCCCAAGTTATATGATTTTTAAAACTCCAAAATCCTTCTGACTATTGGCAAAAGACTTGCTCTGCTATAAATTTTGAGATTTAAAATACGAAAACCCACAAAGGTACAGGATTGTGTCAGTGAAGTAGAATAGACAGGAGTTGAACTGCTCTGGGGAGCTGAGATCCCAGCACCTTGGGGCTTCCGGGTTGCCTCTCACCAACTGGACTGAGTCACTGATACATATCTTCTTAAGAGGAGATTACAACCTGAGGTTTCTACTTTGATTGATTGTGGGCCCAGAAACTCTGGCGATGACTCAAGTCAGCTAGGATGGCAACCTTGGAACACACCCTGCAGCACCTTATGAGAGGGTGAGACCGTGAACCCAAAGGCCATGAACCAGGGCTATTTTTAGCAGTGAGTCATTCCAAGGCAACTAAGCCAGAAGACTTTGAATTTCACAAGTGATTTCCATCTGTGAGAAATAAAAATTTGAATACATTTATTGTTGGGAGAGGGTGGGCCACATAAACCATTTAAAATTTATTTGAAACTGAATCAAGAGTTTGAACATGATGGTATACAAAGAACTGTACTTTTATGGGTCATTATAACTTGTGTGCTTGTGGAAATTCATTTTTCAAACACTGTAGTTATCTGTATCTTTGGTTTACCATACAGTCATTTATTTTTGATGGATGATTCTGGCTTTTACAATGCAAGCCACTCCTGGAAATTTAACTTAAACGAATCTTCATAAAAATAAGCATAAGCTCTTGCATTTGTCAGTTAGAAAATATTTAATGTTGGTAAGATACTCAATAAATGGACGAGCAAAATTGAGAAGAAATACACATGAACATTTATTAAGCAGTGTCAAACAAGCACAGCAGAGCAAGGTGCACACCTTCTAAAGTTCCATTTCTTATACCCAGCTTCAGAGGTAATCTAGTAAATAAACATCAACACAGTCACAGTTGCACCCATAAACCCAGCATTGTGGGGTTTAAGGTCCAATGTGAATGATTTCTTTGCACCTCCCTCATCTTCCAGTTTCACAGGCACTCCAAGGCAGCCCTGTGGGGACTTGTGCTTCCCCAGCCCAGAGCAATGAGTAAGAGAGCCCAGTGAGAAAGAAGAGCTGCCTGAAGAAGATGGACTTCCATCACAGGACCCGGATCCCACTAGAAAAAGAACAAACAGGAGAATGAAGAATGAAGCAAAGAAACCCTCCACTGCCAACAGAGGGGAGCCAGGCAGCCGTCCTAGGAAGGATCTTGGAGATACACCTAACAGAGAGGAAGGTCTCACTGAAGGAACCAGACCCCAAATATGAGAGCCTCTGAAAGGAGAAAGGGAGTGAGAAATTTCTTATCAGGAATTCTGCAATGCACGGTTATGTCACCTGCAATTAGGTCCCTGCTATATGCAGTCATATGCCACATGATGACCATTTAGACAACAATGGATCACGTATACAAATTATAACTAAGATTGTCATGGAGCTGAAAAGATTGCTATCACCTAGTGACATTGTAACAGTCATAATCTCTGTCATAGTGCAACACATTATTCCCCATTTGTAGCTACGCTGGTGTGAACAAACCAACGGCACTGCCAGTCATAAAAAGTATGGCACATACAATCTTGTACAGTACATAATATTTGATATTTACAATAAACCACTATGTTACTGGTCTATATATTTACCATACAATACTTTTAAAATTATTTTTTAGAGTGTATTGATTCTACTTATTTAAAAAAAGTTAATTGCAAAACAGCTTCAGGCAGGTCCTTCAGGAGATATTCCAAAAAAAGACATTATTATCAGAGACATGACAGCTCCATGCCTGTTACTATCCCTGAAAGACCTTCCGGTGGGACAAGATATGGAGATAGAAGACGGTTATTGGTGATCCTGACACCGTGGAAGCCTAGGCATATGTTTGAGTTTGTGTCTTAGTTTCTAACAAAAAGAAAAGTTTAGAATGTTTTTTTTTAATTATTTTTAAAATAGAAAAATGCTTACAGAATAAAGATTTAAAGAAATAAATTTTATACACCAATGCAATGTACTTGTGCTTTAATTGAAGTGTTATTACAAAAGTGAATAAGTTTAAAAAGTTAAAAAATTTATAAAGTACAAAGGGTACAATAAGCTAAGGTTAATTTACTCTTAGAGGAAGAAAAAACTGTTTCTATAAATTTAGTGCAACCTAAATGCACAGTCTTTAGAGTCCACAGCAGTGCACAGTAATGCCCTCGGCCTTCGTACTCAATCACATCTGACTTCCCGACTCACCCAGAGCAACATCCAGTCCTAGAGCTCCATTCGCGCCAAATGACCCCTGTGTGCATGCCACTTTTTATCTTTCAGGCTATATTTTTACTGCACCTTTCCTTTACTTAGATATGTTTAGATACACAAATACTCACCATTGTGTTACAGTTGCTTATAATATTCATAATCCTGTACAGGTTTGTAGTCTAAGAGTAATAGTCTATACCACAGAGTCTATAGCAGTGGGCTATACCATCTAGGTTTTTTGTTCTTTTTCAGTAGAGACAGAGTCTCACTTTATCACCCTTGGTAGAGTGCCATGGCGTCACAGCTCACAGCAACCCCCTAACTCCTGGACTAAGGTAATTCTCTTGCCTCAGCCTCCCGAGTAGCTGGGAGTACAGGCACCTGCCACAATGCCTGGCTATTTTTTCTTTTGTTGTTGTTTTTGAAACTTGGCTGGGGCTGGGTTTGAACCTGCCACCCTTGGTATATGAGGCTGGCACCCTACCTAATGAGCCACAGGCACCGCCCCACCATCTAGGTTTATCTAAGTACACTCTATGATGTTTACACAGAAACAAAATCACTAACGATACATTTCTCATATGCATCCTTGTTGATAAGCAATGTATGACTATATATATTTGCATATCTGTATATATGTATATCTATACACTCTGTGTGTATGCATATATATGTATCCATGCATATAAATGTGTATATATACACATTCATACTCTTATACATTTACCTATGTAAGCACATACATGCAAACATAAACATACACACATACAGAGACATACACATTAAAATGCTTTTCTGTTAGTCCATTTTGCTCCTATAACAGAATACCACAGACTAGGTAATTTACAAAGAATGGAAAATATATTTCAGTCACAGTTCTGGAGGCTGTGAAGTCCAAGATCAAGAGGACATAACAGGTAAAGGCAAAGTCATCACACGGTGAGAGAGGATGAGAACACGTGAGATAGATAGATAAAGGGAGTGGAATTCATTCTTTTTAACAGGAACCCACTCACATGATAACTAACCCACTCCATTAATAATGGTATTAATTCAGTCATGAGATCAGAGCCCGCATTACTTAATCACGACTTAAACACCCCATGTCCCAACACTGTTACAATGTCAATTAAATTTCAGCAGGAGTTTTGGAGGGGACATACAAACCATAGACCTTGGAACTCAGGTTCACACAAGAGCTCTTTGAGAATTGACCCCAAAGTCATGATTTCTTTGACTGCTGTCCGTCTAATCAGATTCTCAGCAAAGAAAAATATGATGAAGAGTTAAGGACTCTGTCTTGTGGCCCTGTGTTTGCTACCTGAAATCTTGCTAAGTTTTCCAAGGTTTCTAAGCACACTTAGTGTTCTCTGGGTAAATGACAAAACAAGCAGAGACTGGCCTATCATTATGTATTTTTACTTTTCTATATTCTGTTCCTGGTGGTAAAAGTAGAAAAGGATTTAGGAGATGCCATGTTAACATTTGCATTAATTCACACTTTCTTTGGAAGTTTAATCCTATCAGTCAGGAAATGCAAAATTTAAGGTTCTTCCATTTATGTAAATTTGCAAGCCTTTAATTGGCTGCATTTTTAATTAGTAAGGAGCAACTATTATTTTATTGTCCTATTTTTATAAAACAGCAAGTTAAGGTTCCTTTGTAGCACCTACTTGTCATGTCATCATCAGTTTTGAGCTCAAACTAGATTACTCTTGCTCAGTGCAAAATACCGTTTAAAAGACTGTACATTTTGCACCTCCAAAATGACATGCATGCACAATGGTTTCACAATTCACAATGCTAAATGAAGTCATAGAGCAATTGGAGAAAGCAGATTGGTAAGCCAAAAACCTAAAGCTTTTATAAATGCATGAATGTAGCCTCCAATTTATCCAAGTCCCTGGCTTCTCCATCTCCCACGGTCCCTATTCTCCTTTGGGAATCTCAATGATCATTATCACCTCCACCAGAGAATAAGCAAATGAAAAAGAAAGGCATGAAATTCAAATCAGTTTTTTGCATTTTAATAGACCCTTCAAGAGATTTGTTGGAGAAAAAGTCAAAATTAATGGCTAAACTGAGGTTTGGACAATATGTTAGATTTCATGTATTCATACTTTTCTGCACTTGTCCACCCCATTAACACTAATAATTCTAATAACTGGAAGTTTGCTTCATTTTTCATAGCGCACTAGGCAGATGCTGTCATTTTAAGTCAAGCCCACAAAATGAAAGCAGGATTTTAAATTCCTGCAGGAAGGACTATTATAGAAGTAAACTAAATGACTTCATGGAAGACAAAAGAACTAGTTACCAAAAGAAGTTATAGAATCTTCTCCTCCAAAAATTTTTAAGACTCATGTAAACAACTTCCTCAGGGAGGATTTGCCTGGAAACAGAGAAATCAACCTGTACTTTCTTACAGTCCTATGCTTTATAGTTTTCTACTAACTCACTTTTTAAAGGTGCAAACTATGAATTATTTTTAAAAACAAGAGGAATCGTGGGGATTCATTAGCAATATACAATGCAGAAATCCCTACTTCTCCCCCAAAGTGGAGAGAATCAAAACAAAAAATTTGGTTACATTCATTAAAATCCAATGTACAACGGCCCAAATCACTCCATTCCTACAACGGTAATAGCGTCCCCTTCCCCAAACACACAAATTATGAAAGATCCCCAGGTTTATTTATTCTGAGTTGTGAATTGGACACATCCTGTATAGATGTCCACAAATACTTAACTCCCAGGGAGGCTGACCTGTCCATCCTGGCTCCCCTGGTTCCTTTATCAGTAACTACTAGAACTTGACTATCCTACAGAAATGACCCTGTTGTCAAGACTCTGCTCTCTGTTTGCACAGCTACTAAGGAAGTGTTCCATTGATTAACCTCAAGTTTAATGCCTTCTTGAGATGTAAAGAGAGACACTCCTACCCCTAAGGACAAACTAAATCAAAAAAGGACTGCTTGGGCCTCAGCCATTAATTGATTCCGTAGCTCTGGGTTATTTGGCTCTTAGAATCCATATCCATTGTATTTTCACATGAAAAATTGTCATTCTTATCCCCAGAAAACGATGCATCAAATCAAGTTACTAAGAAAATGTGGGTTATACATGTTGAGGTGGGATGTTTAAGCTCAATACTCATCTACTGCCCCTCAAGGTAGTATTTGCAGTTTGACCACACAATAAACAACTTTTGTGAATAGAAAATTTCTACATTTCCTGAGGGAAATTACAGAAGCTCAACTCAATATTCCTAACTAAACAAACGTTAATTGAATGCCTATTGCTGCCACCCAAAGCATGTGAACATAGGAAGGCTCTGCTGTGCTTTGCTAGAGGAAGTACAAGACACTGTGGAAACACACGGGAGATTCCTGATCCAGCTGTGGGGGTCAGAAAGTTTTCCTGGAGGAAGAGACATCTAAATTGAGACCTGAAGGAAGATGGAGAAGCCATCAGGTAGAAAAGGGAAATGAGTGTATCTCAGGAGAAGAAAATAGTTTCCACTCAAGATTGCACATGTGGGAGAACATGTTGTAATCAAGAAACTTCACGCCATTCAGTATGTGTGGAGCAGGGTAAGAACGAGACACACAGGTCATACCAGATCTTGAACGCCAGGCTGAAGAACTGGAACCATACCGTATGGGCTACAGAAAGTCATTAGCTGGTTTTAAACAAAGGAAGATCAAGTTTGTGATTTATAAAGATCATAATGAAAATTGGTTACAGTCTCAGAGGACTGAGAGTGGAGCCCTTTGGTAAAGGCACAACATACCGCTGGGTTGTCAAAGGATAGGATAATTCTTGAAGAAGATAGAAGCTGAGTTGGGCCCTGGCATTGAGAAAAGGCTGTTCAGGAGTTGTGCAATAGGAATAAGGTTAAAGAGACAGTAAAATGCAAAGACCAAATGTGTGAGGAGCAGATAAGTAGACCAAAGTGTGGACCCTGGCAAGGAATTTGGCATACAGTGAAGCTACAAGAGTAATGGGGGTGAAATCAGATACCATCTCAAATGGCACACTGACTAGTCTTATTCTGATAGCAATGTAGACACCTTGAAAGGTCTTGACATGGTCCAGCTTTAGAAAGATAAGTTTCTTCAGGAGTGAAGAAATGTTATTTTGCCTGTATATCCAGAGCCATGTGATGTTCAATGGCAGAGATCATCTCTCATTCCTGTTTGAATGTTCAGGACCTTACACTACATAAATTGTGCAGATTCTCAATAACTATTGTTAAGGGGTGTCCAAACTTTTGGCTTCTCTGTGCCACATTGGAAGAAGAAGAGTTGTCTTGGGCCACATAAACACTAATGAAAGCTGATGAGCAGGGGGAAAAAGGCCCATGCATAATTTTCATGATATCCACCCCCACCGATAAGCAAAAAAGTCTTCCCATAATCTGTGCAGCCTGTGGGCCAAAGGTTGGACACCCCAGGTTAGGTGGATGAATGGGTGGGAGGATAAATAGACAGAAGAGCAGATAAACAGACAAATCACTGGACCACAAGGATAAATGAGCTTTGGATTAAATAATTTATCTGAACAAATAAAAACCTAGGAAGTCCATGAAATATGCAGTGGGGCCTTTCTCATGCCCTATGGGAGCTAAAAAATCTTTATTCTCTTGATAAAGACTACATCTCTGTTCTTACCAGGTCTTTTAAGTGTGTCTCCTAAATATATGCCATGTGAATTATCCATCGAGGCACTGTTTCCTTCAAGACTATCTTCAAAATCTTGAACTTGAACTTTTTCATTTATTTATTTATTTTTGAGACAGAGTCTCACTATGTTGCCCTTGGTAAAGTGCTGTGTTCTCACAGCTCACAGCAACTTCAAACTCTTGGGCTCAAGAGATTCTCTTGCCTCAGCCTTTCAAGTAGCTGGGACTACAGGCACCCACCACAACACCCGGCTATTTTTTTTTAGCAGGCCCAGGCCGGGTTCAAACCCACCAGCCCCGGTGCATGTGGTCAGAGCCCTAACCACTGAGCCTGGGCGCTGAGCCAAGCTTGAACTTTAACAGCTATGATTTTCCATTTGCCCTGTGGAATAAGACAATGGGTTACCCTTCCTTGGGATCACATACTAAACCTTGGATATAGACGTGAACATACAGTACATTTTATAGGACAACCATGTTGTATTTTTCCCAGAAATCAACAACCCTTCTCACACCTAAAATAAAACTCTTAAACCAGCTCCTTAATTATAATAGAAAGAATAAGTTGTTGCTTTGATTAATTGCACCTTGCAGAAAAAAGGACTATGAAGAAGGTAATAATTTATGGCAGCAATTTGAGGTGATTTAGTCCTAACAGTTGCATGGTTTCATGCGGTAGATTTTGAAAAACATAGTACTTTGTCTAAAAGGAAGGGGGTGGAGGAAGTAAAATAAATATTTAAGCCCAGAGAGATCATTGCAACAAATGTTCATTCTTAGATCATCTGTTCTTCATTTCATAATATATGTTATAAACAACAGCCTCACTCCAGCTCTCACATTGCTACACACTTTAAAATTCAACAAATATGTTAGCGCACATATATAACGCATTGTTGTTGCTTGTGTTCACAAATAACACCACTAATGGAGTTGTTTGCCTTGTATATGGTTAAGGTTAAAAATCTCAGAGGGAGACTAACAGCTTTTCCACATGGACAGATGCATGGGAGGACTGCCTTATTTTTGTAACTCTAGAGACCATTTTAGAACAAGTCATTTCTCATGACTGTGTCTTTGCTCAATGGGTTACCCATGTCTTTACTCTAAAAGAGCTACGTGGATTTACTCACTGCCAAGTGGGTCTTTTGGCTGCTGCTATACCCAGAATATTTTACAATATAGCAAGGCTTTAAATTGTATTTCAGGATGTCAACTTAACATTTCTTCTTCTGGAACCTGCCGTTATCTCTTGTCTCAGTTTTCCACAAAGCTGCTAAAGCTTTTCTGTCTTTTGGTAGAGAAACAACATAGTATTAGGCTGGTCCATGGTTAAGTTTTATGGTTTTCAGGAAAGTAAACAAAGGAAGCAAGTGCATTACTGTTGCTTTTTCAAAAGCTGTTATAAATTGATTTCATGTAAGTGACTGAACTTTTTTTTATTGTGTTAAGATCAGGACACCTACCTGCTTAACAATTTTTTAAATGTACAAAACAGTGTTCTGAACTATAGGCACAATGTTATACAGAAGATCTCTAGAAGGCATATAACTGAAACTTTATATAGGTTGAAAGGCAGCTCCCCTTTTCTCCTTCCACCCAGCCCCTTTAGCCATCATTCTGCTCTCTGCTTCTGTATGAGTTCAACTTTTTAAAATTCCCCATGTAGGTGAGATTATGCAGTATTTGTTTTTCTGTACCGGCTTATTTTATTTAGCATAACGTCCTCCAGATTCATCCATGTTCTTGCAAATGCAGGGATTCCTTCTTTTTAAAATCTGAATAATATTCCATTGCATGTATATACCACATTTTCTTTGTCCACCATCCATCAGTAGACATTTAGATTATTTTCACATCGTGGCTATTGTGAATAATAGTGCAGTGGAAATGAGAGTGTAATGACCTAATTTCGAGATCCTAATTTCAATTATTTCAATAAGTCTCCAAAAGTCAGATTGCTGAAACATGTGGTAGTTTTTATGTATTTATTTTTAGGAACCTCCATACAATTTTATATAGCAATTGTAAGACTTTAAATTCTCTCCAATAGTGTATAAGAATTCTAATTTATCTGTGTCCCCACCAACACTTACTCTTTAAAAAAAATAACAGCCAGGTGTAATGTCCGAGCTGATATCTCATTATAGTTTTGAATTTCATTTCTCTGAAAATAAGTGATGTTGAGCATCTTTTCATACAACTTGGGCACTTGCATGTATTTTATTCAATTCTTTAGCTCATGTTTTAATTGGGTTACTTGGATTTTTGCTATTAAGTCATAGGAAATTCTTACATATTTGGAATATTTACCCCTTATCAGATATGTGGTTTGCCATTATTTTCCCGATTCTGTAGGCTATCTTTTCACTTTGTTGCTCCTTTCATTTGTTGCACAGGCGTTTTTAGTTTGAAGTACTCACACTTACCTATTTTTGATTTTGTTGCCAATGCTTTTGGTGTCATACTTAAGAGATTATTTCCAAAACAAATGTGATAAACACTTTGCCATTTGTGTTTTGCTAGGGATTTTATAGTTTCAAGTCTTATGTTTAAGTCTTTATTCCATTTTAGAGGATTTTTGTGAGTGGTGAAAGATAAGTCTCCAATTTCATTTATCTGCATGTAGACAACCAGATTTCCTAACACCATTCGTTAAGGAGACTATCCTTTCCCCCCTTGTGTATTCTTGGTAGTTTTGTCAAAGATCAGTTAACTGCACAAGCAAAGGTTTATTTCTGGGCTTTCTATTCTGTTCCATTAGTTAGTACATTTATCCTTTTGCCATACTGTTTTAACTATTATAACTTTGTAATATATTTTAAAATCAATAAGAATGATGTCTCTGGCTTTGTTCTTTTATCTTAAGAATGTTTAGTTCTTTGAGGTCTTTGCGGTTCCATATAAATTTTAAAACTGCTTTTCTGCATCTATGAGGAAAATTACATTAGGATTTTATAAAGATTATACTAAATCTGTAGATCACTTTTGGTGGTTAAACACTTTAACAATATTAAGTCTTCTGATTAATGAACACAAGATGCTTTCCTGATTGTTATCTTCTTTAATTTCTTAAACTGATGTTTTAAAGTTTTTACTGTACAAGTTTTTCACATCCATAGTTAAGTCTATTCCTAGATATTTTAATCTTTCTGATATTATTTTAAGTGAGATTATCTTCTTAATTTCCTTTTTGGAGAGTTTGTTGTCAATATATGTAAATGCAACTGATTTTTTTATATCCTTATTTATTATTCCAAATTAATTTCAGATTAACTGATTTTTTATAACCACGTATATTTATTTATTTATTTATTCATTCATTTGCATTTGTTAGGTAGAATTCCTCTTATAGTTGTGTCCCACACCCAAAATTATAGTTGTGTCCCACACCCAAAAGGTAAGCTATATATCCTTACATTGTGCTCATTAAGTGGGAGCATACCAATCCCCTCCCGCTCCCCACACTACCTTCATTTCCCCCTCCCCAATTTGAACTGAATTGAGTTTTCCCTTATGTGAGAGTGTATTAGGGAGTCTACAGGCTTCATATTAGTACTGAGTACATTGGATACTTGCTTTTCCATTCTTGCGATACCTGACTAAGAAGAATGTGTTTTAACTCCATCCAGGTTAATACAAAAGATATAAAGTCACCACCTTTTAATGGATGAATAGTATTCCATGGTCTACAT
>NW_003852436.1:8500424-8508088 GCF_000181295.1 Otolemur garnettii | reverse complement strand
CTTTTAATGGATGAATAGTATTCCATGGTCTACATATACCACAGTTTGTTAATCAATTCCTGGGTTGATGGACACTTAGGTTGTTTCCATATTTTGAAAGTTATAAATCAAGCCACTAGAAACAATCTAGAGCAAATCTCTTTATGATAAAATGATTCTTTTTCTTCTGGATAGATGCCTAGTAATGAGATTGCAGGATCAAATGAAGGTCTATTTTCAGGTCTTTGAGGTCTCTCCATGTTTCTTTTCAAAGAGGCTATATTGGTTTGCAGTCCCAATTGCAGCTGATGTTTAAATGTTGGTTTTGTATCCTGCAACTTTACTAGATTTATTAATTCTAACAGTTTTTGTTTTTATAGAGTCTTTAGAATTTTCTACACATATGACCATGTCATCTGCAAGGAGGGATAATTTTACTTCTTCCTCTCTAATTTGAATGCCTATTTCTTTTTCTTACCTAATTGCTTTGGTTAGAACTTTCAGTACTGCTATGGTTTGAATATGTTTTGTCTCCACCAAAGCTCATGTTGAAGCTTTCTTCCCAATGTGGTGGTGTTGGGAGGTGGTGTCCTTAATAGATGATTAGGTCTTTAAGACAGATTAATACCTTTCCCACTCTTATAGAAGGTGCCATGAGATCAGGTTGTTATAAAGTGAGGATGCCTCTTATGTTTGATCAGTATCTTTGCATGTGCCCACTTTCCTTTCCATTTTCCACCATGAGTTAAAGCAGCATGAGACTCTTCCTGGACAGTTTCCCAATCTTGAACTTCCCAGCATCCATAATTGTAAACCAAATAAATTCCTTTTCTCTGTAAGTGACCCAGTTTCAGGTATCCTGTTACAGCAACATAAAATGAACTAAGACAGAGAGAATTGGTACCAAGAACTGGAGCTGTTGAAAATAATGAATAGCTGAAAATGTGAAAGCAGCTTTGGAAACTGAGTATTGAGTAGAAGTTGGAACAGTTTGGAAGTAAATGCTGAAAAGGCCTTTATTACCATGAATGAAGCATTAAGAGTGATTCTGGAGAAAGCTCATAAGACTAGGGAAAGTCTGGAACTTCTTAGAGAGTGGATAAGTGGTTGTGACCAGAATGCTAATTTAAATGTGGACAGTAAAGACACTAATTTTGATGAAATCTCAGATGGAAATGAGGAATAGCTTATGGGATAGTAAGGGCTATCCTTATGACACAGTAGCAAAGAACTTGGCTGTATTGTGTTCATGTCCTAGACCTAGAGCTTTGTAGAAGACCAGACTTTTAAGGGTGAGCTTTTAAAGCTCTGAAGACTTTCCCTAGTCTTCTGAGCTTTCCCCGGTTGAGGGTAATAGAACTGCATATCTAGTAGCATCTCACTGCAGGAAGTTAGAAGGAACCGTGCAGTGAAGTGCTCAGGTTGCTTCATAGTTACTTCTAACTGCTTAGTGACCCACTAGAAGAGAGGGAAGCAGAATGGAAAGATTTGGAAAATTCACAATTGGGCCATGTAAAGAACAAAGAAGTGTGTAAGGGTGCAGCTAAGTAACCATTTACTAAAGAGATTAGCACGGACAGAAAGGAGTCAGAAGCCATTCATCAGGACAGTGGGAAGAAGGCCCCAACGGCATTTCAGACACTTTCAAAGCTGTCCCTCCTCACAAGCTCAGAACCTTAAGAGGAAAAAATGGATTTGTAGGTGGGAATGTAGCACCCTCCATAGGTTCAGTGCCCAGGACCACCTCAGGACTCTACTCCCTGCATCTTGGCACAGGGCCTCTCAGGGCTCCAGTTGTTGCTCAAACAGCCTCAAGTGTCATTGGACCCACAGCTCCAAAAGGGACAAGCTGTAAATCTTGGCCACATCATGTCATCTCTCAACTGGGCCCAGTTATGACTTATGCCACTGCTCCAAGGGACTTATGTAGTAGGCCTTGGTGACATAGTGCTAATTTGCAGGTGCACAATGTAAGAGCTATGGGGCCATTATGTTGTTTGCTTAGAACACAGAGGTTGTATTGAAAAATTGCATGGGCACATGTGAAAACCTGCTGCAGGGGTAGAGCTAGCAGAGAAAGACCATACCAGGGCAATGCCCAGTGGAGCCATAGGATTGTGGCTTCTGCCAGAACCCCAATCTGTAGAGCCACTGGCAGTGTCCACACCCACCTAGGAAAGCTACAGGCTCTGGTGGACAACTCTAACCTATGAGCCAGTCACATGGGCTATACCCAGCAATACCATGGGGGTGGGGCTTCTTGAGCTTTGGAAGCCCAACCCCTACCCCAGTATGTCCAAGAGGCAGTATATGGAGCAAAAGATTATTTTGGAATTTTAAGATTTAATGTCTGCCCAGCTAGTTTGCACTTGCTTTGGGCTGGTTATTCCTTTCTTTTTGCCTATCTATCCCTTTTACAAGGGGAGTGTTAACCCAATGTCTTTCTCACCATTGTATCTTGGAATAATAGATACCTTGTTTTTATTTCAGAGGCTCATAGCTGGACTTTGGACTTTTGAGTTGGTGCTGGAATGAGTTAAGACTTTTGGAACTATTGTAGAAAAAATGGCTATATTTTTGCACTGTAAGGAAAACATGAGTTTGGAGGGCCAGAGGTGGAATGCTGTGGTTATAATATGGTTTGCCCCCATAAAAATTCATACTGAGGCTTGGTTCCCAGTCTGGCAGCATTGTGACATGATGTCTTTAAGAGGTGGTTAGGTTAGTTAGAGGGATTAATGTCTTTCTTGGGAGTGAGTCTTGCTCTGGTGGGACTGAATTAGTTACTATGACAACAAGTTGTTACAAGGCTGCCTCTAAAGATGTTGAATTTTGTCAAGTAGTTTTTCTGCTCCTATTGAGATGATCGTGATCATGAAATTTTAATCCCTCATTCTGTTAATGTGGTGTGTCACATTAATTGATTTTTATACACTGAACCATCCTTGCATCCTGAGAATAAATCCCACTTGACCTTGGCATAACATCTTTTTAATATACTGTTAAATTCAGCTTGCTAGTTTTTTGTTGTTGTTGTTATTTGTTTGTTTGTTTTGAGAATTTGGGTTTTGCTATCAGTATAATGCTGGCATTATAGAATGAGTTTGGAAGTATTTTTTCTACTCTTCAATTTTTTGAAACAGTTTGAGAAATATTCTTGTTAATTTTTCCTTAAATGTTGGTAGAATTCATCAGTAAAGCCATTAAGTTGTGAGCTTTTTCTGGTTGTTGGAGAGGCTTTAATTAATGACTCGATCTCCTTACTAATTATAGATCTGTTCATATTTTCTACTCTTCCTGATTCACTCTTGATAGGTTGTATGTTTCTAAGAATTTATCCATTTTTTTTTGGTTATACAATTTGTTGACATGTAATTGTTCATCATAGTCAGCTATGATCTTTTTTACTTCTGTTGTAATGCCTCCTCTTCCATTTCTGATTTTATGTATTTAAGTCTTCTCTCTTTTTGTCATGGTTTAGAGCTAAAGTTTTGTCAGTTTCATCTTTTCAAAACAATTCTTAGTTTCACTGAGGTTTTAATATTATTCTGGTATCATTTATTTCATTTATTTTTGCTCTAATATTTATTTTATTTATGTTCTTCTGCTAACTATGGCCTTGGTTTGTTATTTTTCTGGTTCCTTGAGATGTAAAGTTCAATTGTTGATTTGATATCATTCTTCATTTTAATGTAGGCATTTAATGCTTTTTTCATAGGACTACTTTTGAAATATCCTGTAGGTTGTGGCATCCTGTAGGTTATGGTATCCTATTTTGATGAAAATATTTCAAATTGTATACGAAAACACCACACTGTACCCTAAGATTGCATTAATGTACACAGCTATGATTTAATAAAAACAAGTCTCAAGATATTTTCTGACTTTACATCTAGTTTCTTCTATAACACATAAATTGTTCAAAAGTATATTATTTAATTTCCACATATTAATGTATTTACCAGTTTGTCTTTTCTTATTTACATCTTATTTATCAATTCCATTGTGGTCAAAAGAGGTACTTGGTATGATTTCAATCTTCTTAAATTTGTTAAGACCTACCTTGTGACCTAATATGTGATGTATCCTTGAGAATGTTTCATGTGAATTTGAGAAGAATGTATATTCTATTGTTACTGGGTAGGATTATGTGTATTTATTTGGTGGGTCCATTTGGTCTATAGTGTTTTCTGCTGTTTCCTTGCTGATTTTGGCTCTATTATAGCCATTATTAAAAGTGGAGATGGAAGTCTACTACAATTACTATATTGCTATATATTTCCCTCTTCTATGTTGTCAATATTTTCTCTGATGTTGGAAACCTCTTTATTTATAATTGTTATATCTTTCTTGAGCATTAACTCTTTCATTATTATATAACGTCCTTATTTGTCTCATGGGATATTTTTGACTTAAAGTCTATTTTGTTTGATATAGTATAGCCGCTCACATCCATCTCTCTTTTGGCTACAGTTTTCATGGGATTATCTATTCATTTTCAGCCTATGCATGTCCTTAAATCTAGAGTGAGTCTCTTGTAGACAGGATATACTTGGATCTCGGGTATTTTTTATTGTCATTGTGGTTTTTATCTATCTAGCCATTTTGGGTCTGTTGATTGAGGAATTTAATCCATTTACATTTAAAGTAATTTTGATAAGAAAAGACTATTGCCATTCTGTTAATTTTTTTTTCTGTTTTATAGCTCATTCATCTCTTTTCTTCTCTTGCTTTCTTCCTTTATGTTGCATTTTCTTTTACATATCTTCTGTAAGTATTTTTATGGTGACCACAGGGTTTACATAAAACCTTATAGCTATGACAGTCTATTTTAAGCTGATAAAAACTTAACTTTGCTAGCACACAAAAACTCTACACTTCTACTTCCCACACATGCACACTTTATGTTATTGATGTCACAGTTTATATTTTTATGTGGTATATCAATTAACATAATTTTTATGGTTATAGTTATTTTTAATACTTTTGTTTTTTAACTTTTAAAGTAGAGTTTAAAATGACTTATCCTCTATTGTTACAGCATTCTGTATTTCTATATATTTACCTTTACCAATAAGTTTTTATACTTTCACAAGCCTTTGCATTGCCATTTAACATCCTTTCATTTCAACTTTAGCATTTCTTATAAAGCATGTTTTATGGCAATGAATTTCCTCAGGTTTTGTTTGTCTGGAAAAGTCTTTTGCCTCATCTTCATTTTTTGAAGGACAGTTTTCTGGGTATAGTATTTTCATTTGCCAATATTTTTTTCCTTCGGTTTTTGAATATATGATGTCACTGCCTTCTAGACTGTAAAATGTCTGCTGCAAACTCCATAATATTAATGAGATTTCCTTGGACTAAAAAGTTGCTCTCCTCTTACTGTTCTCACAATCTATCTTTAGTGTTTGACAATTTACCTTTAATGTGCTTTCATGCTGATTTCTTTGTATTCATCTTATTTATGATCCACTGGGCTTCCAGAATCTACATGCTCATTTTCTTCCTCAAGTTTGGAAAATTTTTCAGCCATTGAAAAGAAAATAAGTTTTCTGTTCCATTCTCTCTATCTCTTCCTTCTGAGATTTCATTTATATGGTAGATATCCCATACGTTCCTTAAACTTTCTTCATTCTTTTTGTTTGTTTGTTTTTTCCTGTGACTGGATCATTTTCAATATCCTGTCTTTAAATGTGATGATTCTTTCTTCTACTTGACACAGGCTGATGTTGAACTATTCTAGCAAATTATTTGTTTAGTTACGGTATCCTATTTTGGAACTTTTTTGTATTTATCTTTTTGTTGAAATTCTAACTTTGCTCATGTATTGTTCTCCTCACCTTGTTGTGTACCTTTATGACTACTATTTTGAATGTTCTGTTGGGTAAATCATGTATCTCCATTACATAAGGATCACCTTCTGGAGGTATATCTTGTTCCTTAAAAAAGTCACCTTTGCTAGTCTTTATGTGCTGCCTTTGTAAAGGGGGAAACCCAGCCAGACATTCTTGAACCTTTATGCTAGGACAAATGACTATCTTTGCTTTCATTATCCCCCAGGGATCTAGAGTATCCCAGGTCCCTTCATCACTCTGAGACAGGAGTGACAGAAGTTAGGCCCTTAGGACATCCCTGGAAACGTTGAAACATTGGCCACACCATACAACTCTTTTTCTCCACAGAGAAAAGCTAGGATTTTGGATTTTTGTTTGTTTGTTTGTTTTTTCCTGTTCATTCTGTGTTGACCCAGATGGAAGGGTTATTATAGTGAGTGTTCATGTGCCAGTTTAAACTGTTGCCTTTCTTCTCAGTGTTCCTTAGGTATCTAGAATATACTAGGTCCTATCAGCACTCTAAGGCAGGTGAGATAAAAGCCAATATCTTTGGCAGTCCTCAGTATAGTTGGAATATTGGACACATAGTCCAACTCTTTTCCCCCACA
Organism: Otolemur garnettii; assembly: GCF_000181295.1. Lineage (NCBI taxonomy): Eukaryota > Metazoa > Chordata > Mammalia > Primates > Galagidae > Otolemur > Otolemur garnettii. The sequence continues at coordinate 8,501,667 of NW_003852436.1, read as the reverse complement.
GGGAAAACCTAAGTTTTTAGTTTCCTTTCCATAATATGGCACTGTGCCATGGATAAAAATTGTAATAAGAAGGTGTCTTGAACTTTTGTACCAGCTTCCCTATGACTAGTTTTCACCCCTCCTGAAGCATAGAAGCTGCTCAACCAGGTTCTACATGTTTCACAAATGAAATTGTTTCATCTATTATAGCTGAATTAGAATGTTTGTTGTAGGGGGGAAAGTCCAGGGATTCTTATTCTGCCTTCTTGCTAAGGTCACCATAAAAGACTGGCTTTTATTCTGGAATATGACCTTTCTATTAATTTTTCAGCTAAAATGTATTTTCTTTTGTGAAATGATAATGGAAATAATAATAGCACTTATGTCATGAAATTGTGTGAGGACTGTATAGGATAATCCACTTAAAAGTTGACACAGTACCTGTATAATGACAAATGATTAATAAATGTTAGGTGTCCTTATTATTGCTGGGGTTTTTTGTTTGTTTTTTGTTTGTTTGATCGATTGTTTTTTGAGGCAGAGTCTCAAGCTGTTGCCCTGGTCATGCTGCATCACCATAACTCACAGCAACCTCTAACTCTTGAGCTTAAGCAAACCTCTTGCTTCAATTTTTCTATTTTTAGTAGAGACAGGGTCTTGCTTTTGCTCAGGCTAGTCTTGAACTCATGAGCTGGAGCAATCCACCTGCTTCAGCCTCCAAGAGTGCTAGGATTACAAGCGTGAGCCACAGCTCCCAGACTATATTATTGCTATTGTTTGTTATTCATTACTTTTATCAGCTTTTCTCCTTTTTGCTGTTGTTGCTGTTGCTATTTTCCATGTGGCGATAATGCCTAATGAGTATCCTTGTGTTATCCTTACTCAGATAAGAACAAAGTTTTCCATCAAATTAGCTCTTTCATTTTTTGTTTAATTTCTACCAGTCCATAAAATCAAAATGTCTGGAAATGACTTCTGAAAGGAGATAGATCTAGAGGATGTTTGAGAAATCTGTAAGTAAACATTGGCCCTTCTATTACACTGGCTATCTGGCTGTAATCACTTAAGTTTTATGTGACTAATTTACTCATTGAATGAAGTTAACACAAGAGTCTCTTGGAGTGCCAACATGTGTAATTATATACCTTATAGGGTGATTGTGAAAATTAAATTCATTTCACTTAGAACAATGCCTGGCATATAGCAAGTATTTACAATGTAAGTGTTAGATGTTACTACTGTTTTTGTACAGGTTTTATGTTTA
>NW_003852436.1:8485355-8499327 GCF_000181295.1 Otolemur garnettii | reverse complement strand
TTTCCTCAGGAATTTAAACTAATGAAATGATTTTTTTAAACAATGGGATCTGGACAAAGATGATTATGGCAGAAATGTTAATATAATTCTTATTTTTAAAATATAAATAATTCAGTATCCAGAAAATAAATGATTAAATATGATGTATTATCTAAAACAAAATATGAAGCTATTTAAAGGCAGGAACATGAAGATCATAGATAACAAAAGTGTCTACAAATAAAATAATGAGAAAAATGTACAATCATATAACAACGTTAGCAATAGATTTACTAAACAAGAATACTTATGATGTATGTGGTGAAATATGTGTTTAACTTTTGGCAATTTTCATAAGGAAGTGCCAGTTTGAAGAAAACATCTACACACACGCAAATATAGAGATGCCTAAATATAGGCCTGTCATATACTGTAGGAAGCTTTTGTGCAGTCTTATTTCTCTGTTTTATATAGCACCCTCTAGCCACCCATCTCACCATGTTATCTTTGTTTAAAAATTTTCCCCTCATTTTTCCCTATATTTTTATCATATTTTCTAGTTTTAACAAGTTAGCATATTTTTCTCCATATACTAATAATACACACATGCTGATAATTATGCATGACATACAATTTATGATACATGCATATAGAATTTTTCCCATTGTTTTACCAAATGTAACAAAAATATCTCCATATCTCTGTATCTTCTATTTTTCACTCAAATCCAAGTCAACTTATTTAATTCTAATGCATACTATTTAATGATTATTTACTAATGGCATGATGTATATGTATCAACATTTTTTTAATCTATAATTCCTGTATTTGTGCATTGTTTTGTTCTAATTTTATCCTGTACAAACAATGCTGCACTAAACAACTTTTAGATACATGTTTAAGTGACAGAGATTTCATTTCTATACATGAATTCTCACATGTGATCATCTTTGGTCCAAAGTATATGTTTTTAGATTTAATAAATGTTACCAGGTTGATTCCATGCTATGGTAATAATTCACATTTCTACCAGCAATTTGTTACTTGCTTTTTAATTTGGGGGGAGTCTTATGTGTAAAGTGGTGTTTCCTTGTTACTTTAAAAATAGATTTTCTTAATTGTAAATTTGAGTATACAGGTCATACAATTAAGTTTCAGAACTCATCCTAGAAAAAGCACTAGATAATTCATTGCTGAATAGCATTATAATCTCCTTCAAAGGATGAGTTTGTGAACTTAATTGTCCCACCTCATATGCTGTAATATTACAAAATAGTTTTCCAAAGATGCCGTACTAATTTACACTCCCACCAGAGCACATGTGACCCATATCCAGTTTGGGTCCAGTTGACCCATATCCTAGTTTGCATGTGATACTAATTGTCAGTCTTTTAATGTGGCCATTCTGATGAGTGTGAAATGGGATCACATTTGGTTTTACTTTGCATGTTGAACTTTGCATATTTTTGATGCCTTTATTGGTTTTTGTGAAGTCAATTTTATGAATAACCTATTCATGTCTTCTGTTCATTTTGTAATCAAGTTATTTGTCTTCTACTTAATGATTTGTAAGATTCTTTATATATTTTGGATTCAAGCACTTGTTGAGTGTATGTTTTAGGAATATCTTCTCCCAGTAGCTCATTCAATCTCTTTTAACAGTATCTTTTAAAGATTAGAAGTTTTTAAGTTCGAGAAGTTTAATATATCAATATTTATTATATAGTTAACGCTTTTCATATCCTATTTGCCCCAAGGCAAGAAGATACTTTATATCTTGCCCCAAGGCAAGAAGATACTTTTCTGTGTTCTTCTAAAACCTTTTGACTTTCATATTTAGACATTTTATCTACCATAAATTAATTATTTATAAGGGATCAAAGATTGGTTTACCCATATAGATATTTAATCCTGCACGAAGTTTAATATATCAATATTTATTATATAGTTAACGCTTTTCATATCCTATTTGCCCCAAGGCAAGAAGATACTTTATATCTTGCCCCAAGGCAAGAAGATACTTTTCTGTGTTCTTCTAAAACCTTTTGACTTTCATATTTAGACATTTTATCTACCATAAATTAATTATTTATAAGGGATCAAAGATTGGTTTACCCATATAGATATTTAATCCTGCACTATATATTTAAAAAACCATCCTTTTCCCCCCTGAAATGCACCTTATCTACCTTCATAGTATTATAAAGGTAAATAACGTGATAGAATATGGGTGAGATGATTCTATACTCTATATTCTGTTCAATTGGGCCAATTTATTTTCCTGAGACAATATCCTATTGTTTTACTTATCTGGTAATGTGTTAAGGTTTTAAACTTTTTTTTCCTTTCAAAAAATTGCCTTTGCTATTCTATATAACATAAATTATGTACATTTTGCTGTGATTTGATTAGGAAAGCCATGAATAAATGGACCAATTTAGGAATAACTGACATCTTAAAAACACTGAATCTTCACAAAAATATAATATAATTCTACTTATTTAGGTCTACCTTAATTTCTTATAGCAAAGTTTTATAGTTTTTAATGTGTAACTCCTGGACATAATTCATATTGTAAGAATGAAATCAAAGTCTTATCACTGTCATTCCTAAAAAAAATTATAATTCTTTGGTACAACTATGTTAATTGTTTGTTGTTGGAAATGTGTTTAAAAAAACAAATAATTTAACAATGACTTTAAATCCAAAGATCTTGCTAAATTCTCTTATTAAATCTAATTTGTAGATTTTTTTGGATTTTTAGCATATATAATTTTATCATCTGAAAAAAGTTTTTTTTCCTTGTATTTACACATTGGATTTCTGTTTCTTGCTCTTTGTGTCCTGGATATGATTGGGTAGAATCATATTATGTTGGGTAGAAATGGTGAGAATAGACACCCTGTCTTCTCCCCAAACTCAAGAAGTATTCAATATTTGCTACTAATTGCAAGGTTAGCTATATGTTTTGAATGTATACTCTTTATGGGGTTAAGGACGCTCCTTTGAACTGTTTCTTGAGAGTTGTTATCATGAATGCATGTTAAATGTTATCAAATTATTTTTGTGCATCTATTGAGAGAATCATGTGTTTTTTTCTCATTTATTCTGTTAAAGTAATATTAGTTTGATTTTTTTAATTGACTGATTTGTGAATGTTAAGCTATCTCTGCATTTTTTGGACAAACCTCACTTAGCCATGATGAATTATCCTTTCCACATATTATCACATCCAATATATTAATCTTATGTATAGGAATTCGCATCTCTTTCTAAGAGACAGAAGCATCTAAGTTTCTCTTCCTTTAATATTCTTTTTAGGCTTTGATGCTAGGAGTATATTGGTTTTATAAAATAAGAAGTATTTCTTCTTTCTCTGGTCTCTGAAAATGTTTGTGTGTGATTGATACATTTTATTGTTTAAAAGCTTGGGAGAATTTACCTATAAGGTCATTTCTTCCTGGAGTTTTCTTCCTGGAAAGATCTTTACTTGAATTAATTTCCTTGCTAGATATAAACTATTCCTATTTTCATGTATTTCTTGTGGCAGTTTTGGTGTGTATTTCAAGATATTTTTCCTTTTATCATAGGTGTTAAGCTTATCACCAGGAAGTTGTGTACATCTTCCTAGTGATACAAAACAAATACACAATGTACACAATGTACAAAATATGCTCTATTATATTTTTAATTTCGTAAAAGATTTAATGATAAAAACTTTTCATCTCTAATAGCAATTGTTATGTTCATTCTCTTTCCTTTCTTAATCAGTCTTTCTAGTTACTGATAAAATTTTATTGAAATTTTCAAAGATATGTCTTATATTAGGGTTCTTGAGAAAAACAGAACCAAGAGGGGATAGATAAAGAGTTTTTTAATAAGAAATTGTTCACAGAATTATGAAGGCTGAGAAGTCCCAAGAACTGCAGTTAGCAGGCATGAGACCCAGGGGAGCCAGCTGTGTAGCTCCAGTCTAAGTATGAAGCCCTCAGAAACAGGAGAGCTGCTAATGTAATTCTAGTTCAAGTCTGATATCCCAGCTCAAAGACAATCGATCAGGAAAAAAAAAGCTCCTTTATTCAGCCTTTTTGTTCTATTTAGGCCTTCAGTGAATTGGATGAGGTCCAACTGCATTGGACAGGGCAATCTGCTTTGCTCAGTCTACCAAATCCAATGTTAATGTTGTGCAGAAACATCTTCACAGACACACTCAGAAAAAATGCTTAACCTTGGTTAATATCTGGGCAGCTCATGACCCAGTCAAGCTGACACACATTAACCATTACAACTTTTAGCAGTTCTTTTTCTGTTCTACTGAAGTATAAGCTTTGATTATAAATTTCCAACCTTTATTTTTTTCTAATATATGAATTTAAAGCTAAAATTTTCCCTTTATGCAGATTTCCCTGTGTCTTATATATTTTTATATGTCATATTTTCATGAATAACAAGTTCAAAATATTTTATAATTTCAGTTAGACTTCTACTTGATGCAGTGAATTATATTGTAATGTACACTTTTGGAAATTTGAGATCTTCAAATATTTTAAGATTTTTCTAGCTATGTTTCAACTATTGATTTCTTCCAATCTGGTAGTAGAAACACACTCTGTATGCTTCCAATTGCTTTTTTATTAGGTCACATTGATTAATAATGCTATTCATATTTTGTATAGCTTTACTAATTTTTTCTATTTGTTCTATCTTCAGTTCTTATTGTGTGTATTTTTCTTTTTTGTTCTATCAATTTTTGATTAATACAAATTAAAACCATGTTACTTTTTGCATACCAATCTGGATTACGTTTTTCTTCTTTTTCTCAGTATGAAATACACCTATTGCCTTAAAGTCTACATTGCATGATATTAATAATAGTCACTTCAGCTTCTTTCAGTTAGCATTTCACATTATGTATTTCTCTATTTTTTAAACTTCTAGCTACCTATGCTCTTATATTTAAAGTGTCTCTTATAAATAGGATAGAAGTAGGTCTTATTTCTCTTAAATATTTTCTAGTAATCTTGGTTTTGGTTTGAGGTTTTTACATCATTTACATTTTTTGTAATTTTGGTATACTTTTTAGTTTGTCTACTATTTTGATAATTATTTCTATTTCTATCACCTGTTCTTTTCTTCATTTTTCCCTTTCTTGTTTTGTTTTGGTTAGCCAAGTACTTTTCAAAATACTATTTTATCTACTTCACTTGCACTTTAGTTATATTTTATGTTTTCTTTCATTGATTACTCTAGAGATTAAACTATGGAGTCTTATAGTTTAAATTAAATTAATACTTTAGCATCTCTCAAATAATGCAAGAACATTGATGAAATTTAACATATATCCTCTTCCATCCTTTCCTCTGTGGTTATGAAATATTTTCTTTCTAAATGTGCTATGAACCTCACAAGACACTATTATAATTTTTGTTTCAGATCATCAATATTCATTTATATTTATCTATACATTTACCTTTCCAATGCTCTTTGTCCTACCTTGCATTTCTTTTGTTCCCTCTGAATACTTTTATTCAATTTGAATGACTTTATTTACTACTTTTTAATGTGTAGTGGCAACAAATTTTCTCAGATTTATTTGTCAAGGACCTTTTTAATTTTACCTTTATTTTTGAAGTATGTTGTAACAGAATATAAAACTTTCAGAGGGTAGTCTTTTTAACACTTTAAAAAATGTCATTTCATTGTTTTTTAACACTTAAAAAACATGTCATTTTACTGTTGTGTTTTTCTAGTGTGTTTTTGTGTCTGATAAGTCAAATCCTCTATCACTAATTTTCTGATTTGAATATTTCCATCAATTCCTATATATTTATTTTTCCATAAAATTTTAATGTCTTTTAATTGAATCACCAATCTCCTTGATCACTTGGTTTATCATATATTTCTTGAAAACTGCATATAATGAATACATTCAATTTGTTCATACTCAATAAATTTTTAATTTATTTTACTATTTTACATTTTTGTTTTTTTATTATTTTTATCTATTTCCTTGTCTTTCCATTTTTCACCTTTGTTAGCTTCAAAATTTTGCCAGAATATTCTATCCTATTAATGATGAACCTTTCTGGTGCTCATTACCAGATCTGCGTTTCTCTAATATTAGAAAATAAGATAATAATGATTTCTCATCAAATTTAATTTCTCCTGTATTTCTTTTCCATGTGAAGCTGAGATTGCTTCCCCAATTTCAAGTTTTACTGAGATAAAATTGCATATTTTTAGTTCTATATCAATATTTAAATTTTCTGGCAGAATACCAACTAGTAGATCATTATCTACTTAGATATATATGTATATATAACAAGGTTAAATGCTCGCTGCTATTTTCTTTCCTAATCATGTCTCTCTTCAGATTTTACTGTTTTCTCAGAGTCCATATACAGTGTATATATGTGTCTTAGTCTATGTTACTATAAAGTAGTATTTTTCAACCTTGTTTATATTACAGCACACTTGAACCTGCAATTAGACTTCCACAACACATTTAAATTATATTGATCAAAATAAAAAAGAGTAAAAGAAAGAATATATTTACTGTGCTTTGAACGTCTTTCAAAAATAATTTAATTAATGTTGTTTAAAAATGTTCATAGCACACCTCTTGAAATTGCTGCTATAAAGAAATACCCAATGCTGAGTAATTTATAAAGAAGAGAATTTTATTTGGCTCAGCATTTTTTAGGCTGTACAAGATGCATGATGCCAGTATCTGCTTCTGATGAGAGCCTCAGATTGCTTCCACTCATGGTAGAAGGTGAGGAGGAGCTGCTATGTACAGAGTTCACAGGGCAAGAGAGGGTGAGGGAGGAGCCAGACTCCTTTTAACAACCCCAGCTGTCACAGGAAACAACAGAGGAAGAACTCACTTTTTACCACGAGGACAGCCCCAGGCCATTCATGAGGGATCCATTCCCATGCCCTAAACACCTCCAACACTGGGGTTCAAATTTCAATGTGAGACCTGGGGGGGACAAATATCTAAACTATAGCAATATGTAAAAAATCTTATAATTTCTTGGATATCTTCAAGTATTTTTCTTCCTCCCTAATAAGGTAATAATATTTAAGTTGAATAGAAAACTCTAAGGTTACAACTCTTTTTCTGTAACTGATAGTATTCCACTGTCTTTGGAGTTCTAGTGTTGCAGATCAATGATTAATGATATTCTAATCCATTTTCTTTTGTAGAAAATGTATTCTTTCATTTGAAATTTTGTAACATATCTTTATACTTGGATTTCAAGAATTTTATAAGGATATGCCTGTGTGTATCTTTTCAATACTACATAAAATGTTGCATTCAAATCTTCCTTCAACTTAGGAAAAAATTCTTATATTACTTGTTTAAGAATTACTTGTCTCTATCTGTTGGATACTGTTCTGAAATGCCTACTTTGATGTTAGATGTTCTGAAGCTATTAGAAAAATGTTCTTTCCCTTATGATTTTTTTTTTTTTGAAACAGTCTCACTTTGTCACCCTTGGTAGAGTGCCATGGTGTCACATCTCAAGCTACCTCAAACTCTGGTGTTCAAGTGATCCTCTTGCCTGAGCCTCTCAAGTAGCTGGGACTACAGGCACCCACTACAATGCTCAGCTATTTTTAGAGTCTCACTCTTGCTTAGGCTGGTCTGGAACTCCTGAGCTTAGGCAGTCCACCCACCTTTGCCTCCCAGAGTGGTAGGATGACAGGCATGAGCCAGTATGCCTGGCCTCCTTATGATTTTCAACTCTCCCTATTTTCGTTGTATGCTTTGAAAAATTTCATTCAATCAGTCTTCCAAGCCTTCAATTTGCATCTGAGCAGTGACCATCCTCTCCTCCATGTTATTGACTCATTTGTCTATGCTCTTTATCTATTTGAGGAAGTTACCTTCTATTTACCAAGAGTGTTATAATGAATGAATGTTAAATTTTGTTATTTTTTCATCTATTGCTACGATCATATGGGTTTTCTTTTTCAGTTTTTTAATATTGCAAAATACATTGATTAATTTTCAAATGTTAAAGCAATTTGTATTCCAGAAGTAAACACACAATAATATATTATCCTTATGTAGATTGTTGAGTTCGTGTGTGTGTATTAAAAGCAGAGTCTCATTTGCTCTGTCACCCAACCTAGAGTACAGTGATGGCATCATAGTTCACTGCACCTTCAAATTCCTGGACCCAGGTGATCCTCTTGCATTAGCCTCTCAAGTAACTGGGAATACAGATGCAAGCCACCATGCTTTGCCAATTTTTAAAATTTTCTGTAAAGATGAGGTTCTCTATGTTGCCGAGTCTGGACTTGGACTCCTGAGCTCATGCCGTTCTTCCACCCCATCCTCCCGATGTACAAGTTTTACAATGTACTAGTATTACAGGCATGAGCATGCACATCTGGCCTGCTGATACATTTTGAGGGTTTTTTGCATCTTTGTTTATGAGAGATGCTGGTCTATAGTTTCTTCTTATAATATCTCATCTACTTTTAGTATCAGGATAATGCTGATTTCCTATAATTTGGAAAATATTTCCTCTTCTCCATTTTATGAAACAGTGTGTATACCATTGGTATTATTCCTAAAATGTTTTATCAAACCACCTATACTTGGATTGTGTGTGGGGAGGGGGATAGATGATTTAATTATAGAATTCAGTTTTTTTAATAGATATGTGTGTTTAAAGATATCTAGGTTTTTCCATTTTTTTGACTAAAGTTGGTCTAAACTTTATTATAATAATCCCTTTTGATATCCGTATTAGTTTTCCCTCTTTCATTCCAGATATTGGTAATTTGTGTCTTTTCTCTTTCTTACTTTGTCTAGAGTTTATCAATTTCACTATTATTCTCAGAGACATAGTTATTGGTTTAATTTATGTTCTTTATTGTTTGTCTATTTTGTTCATTTTTTCCAATCTCTTTTCTCTCTGCTCAAGTTTAAATTGTTTCTATTGCCATATCTTCCAGTTCATTGAGCTTTTTCCTACAGAATTTACTCTGCTATTAATTTGCTGTAGCCAATTTTTCCTTTGAAATATTGTGTTTTTCACTTCTGGAAGTGTCATTTGTCATTTTTATAGCTTCCATTTTTCTTCTCATTATGTCCATGGTTCTCTTTAAATGCTGTAGCTTTGTTAATGTCTTTATTATTTCCATCATCACTGTATTTTTTAAAGTTGTTTAGTCAATAAGTTTATTGTTTTTTTCTGAAAAATCCTTCTACAAAATTGCTATTTGGTTTAGCTTTCAACAGCCTGCTCCTGAGCTTTGAGGAAACTTGCTTTCTTTTGAGATATCTGATCTTTCTTCTGGGTGGGGGACATTTGGGGATGGTTCCATCTCTTCTTTTTAACTTCTTGTTTGGCCTTCTTCTCATAGACTGGATTATCTTTTTATAGCAGCTTGAGCTTTCTTATACACTCTTCCATCCTATCTGGAGTAACATTGTTCTTTCCATATTGAGAGAACTATTTCTTGTAAGCATCTTCTTCCATTAGATGTTTCTCTCCAGTCACCTCCACTTGGCCTTCATAGATCTTGTCCATGCCAAACTTCCTGAGGAGTCTGCAGGCCAGCAGCAGGCCAGTACAATATGCTGCAGCATTATTTGTCAGACCAACCTGCACACCATATTTTTATAGTTTGTGTGCATCAGCTGTGCACACTATCATGTCCCCTTCTATACAGACATAAGCAATCTGACAAATAAGACCTCTGTTAGTTTCACTAACTATCATTGTGTATTTGGGTGTATTGTACTGATTTTTATCCTGTATCACTAAGCATTTCCAAGCATCGTAATCAGTTTTACACTCTCATCATCTTCTAAATTTCGCTTGTTATCTCTTAAAGTAGGCCTTCTTCTTGACAACTTTAACAAACCCCATCCTGCAGCATAGAGACCTGTGTCCACAGCCCCACTCAGAATGGCAGGCCCAGCAGTGCTAGGGGAGAGGAGCATCACTGCCATTATTAAACCTGTTGCTATTGACTGATTTTTCTCTTTATGATCAACATATTTTCCCTGTCTTGTCATATCTAGTAATTTGACTGGATTCTGAATATTATGAATATTATTAAATTTTTAGAATATTTAATCCTTCAAAGGATTGTTTTAAAACTTTCTTAGGATGGATTTAGCTCAGTCTTTATGCTGGATCTAGATTTGTACTAATACTAAGTCATGACTCTTCCAGGATTTTCACTGAATGCCTGTGTTCTCATAAAGGACACTCTGAACTGACTGGTCAGAAGCCAAATTCCTTCCCCATCCATGTGGGCTGACAGAATAGTCATGGAGTTCCACCTCAGTAAGGCAACAGATTCAAGGGAACTGCTATGAAAATGTCTAAAGTCCTTCTTTTCAGAGGTAATTCTTTCTTTTCTGGTACTTTACCCCAAATTTTTAGCTGAATCAAACTCTCCAAATTCTGACTTTTCCCCCCCTCAATTCAGAGAAATTACTGTATTCTGCTTGAGAGGTGATGCATGCACTGTGATCTGGGAAATTATAGATTGTAGATTCCCTCTTCTGTTTGCTTTCCCCTTGGAATCACTGTCCTCCACTACCTGTTGCCCACTGTCATAAAACAAGTGTTCCTTTAGATTTGTTCAGTTTTCTGATTGTTTACTACAACAGGGTTAGGTAGTCCCACTTACTAGTAATAGATTATCACTGGCAGTAGATATTCTATCTGGTTAGAAATTCATGTTTGGGGCTTATGTACTGCATTCAGATCTCTTTTTGGATAGGTGGCTTGGTTTTAATTTCTTCAAATGTAATTATTTTTCTGTTTGTGTTATTATTTGCCTATTCCAGTAGTTCTAATTTTCTAGACGAGTGGTCTACTTCTTATATAACTTTTCTTGGGCTTTTGGACCTACTGAGATAATGATGGTGATGATGGTTTTGTATGCCTTGAGTTTTTGTTATTGTTTTTGATTGCTCTCTAAGATTCATAGTTGTTGAGAGGCAGAATTCCCCTAGATGGCTGAGAGTTAAGTGGTGTCCTCTGCAACAGCTTCTACTGCTCTGACGAGAAACCTGGAGGAAGCCTCCCTCTTCCTTAGGGTTTCCCAAGATCAGAGGTGGAATGACTCAGCCACTTCTTCTTCTGGAGGCCAGGGAGATCAGCAATATTCATGAAATAGAGTCAGTATTATCTTCCTCCTATAATCCACACCCATAACACTTGTAGAGCAAGCTATTTTCCAGAGATGTTTACTTCACAGTCCTTATCCCAATGTTCCCATGCAGATCTCCCAGCACTTCATGAGTGCTATCTGCCAGTGCTCCTGCAGAACCAAAGACTTCACTGAACCTGAAAGTCTATAGGCCTCAGTGGGTGTGTAATTAAGAAGACACAATTAAAAATAATTGGATAAGGAAGGAAAGATGACAAGGTGCCTATTGCATTAGGGAATGTTAATTTTAACTCTGAAGATGTTTCTTTTTGACCCTCCCCTGTGTCACTCCCTTAGAATTCTTGTCTATGAGATAAAAGCTAAATTCATTAAATAATCCATGTTGTCAGTTAATGATTTATTCCTCCAGTGAAAGATATTTGAATTTCAACCACAATCTTTTATAAATAACTTAATCTAAAAGAGTGTAGATGTTTGTAGGACTTTAAATATCATGGCAAGTCAAGGAAGAAGATATTTTCTGTATACATCCAATTATTAATCATCCATCCAATTTATTATTATCTATAATCATCATAGATATGAAATTATTACATTATAGATATGAAAACATTCAGGTTTACTGGATAGTACCAGTAATTTTACCAACAGCAAGGCATTAGCTGTTGCATTGCAATGTGTTGTTGCTCCTTACTCTCTCCAATGCTTACTTGTATAAGATATTTAAAACTGTAGAAGTCTGATAGTTGCCAAATATTAATTCATTGTGACTTTAATTTTCATTATTATTTGCTGTTGGTGTTACTTCTTCAGTGAATTGATTATTCACATTTTTATAACATTCTAGATTTTTTTCTTACCTACTGGTAGATGACCTTTGAATAATCTGGGTTTGAATCTTATCTTAAAATATTGTACATATATTGTTCCAAATCTGTTTCTAAATTACCGTTTAGATTATAATTTTTAATGTTAGAGTTATAAAATGTCAATATTTCCCTTACATTTAGTGACTTTTGTTGGAAAAGTCTTCTCCTACCCTGAAAAATCATGAAGTCGTTACCCTATATTTTCTTGTAAAGTGTTTTTAGTCTTGCTCTTCATATCTAAGCAATTTCCATCTGGAATTTATTTTTGTATAATGTGAGACATGGATATATCCAAGGGATATAATTATTTTTTACTAAAAACAAGCAATTTTTAACAAGGAAAGCAGCCCAGCTTATTAAATAGTTTCCCCCACTAACCGGTAATGCCACCACTATCTTACACCAAACTCCTCAATATGGGTGTATTTCTGGCCTTTCTCTTCTATTTGTCCATATCTGCGTCAGCCCCTAAATTAACATATTGTTACTAGGGAGCGCTGGAATTTTTGAGAAGCTCACTGATGACTACCATTACCATAAAACTGAGCTCCAGATTAGAAAAAGCCTGTTGGAAATACCCAACCATCAGAGGCACAGTGGATGTAACTACAGTACAGGCGGTCCCTCGGTTATGAGGGACTGTTAGAACCTAGATAGGTTCTGTTAGATTTGTTCTTAAGTTGAATTTGTATGTAAGTCAGAACAGATACACTTATCTATTACTTATAATAGCTCCCATTCGTAAATACAAATCATTCATCTGTTGGATGTTTGTAATTTGGGGACTTCCTTTATTAATAATATCATGGCACCAAGACCAGGGAGGTTTTTAATGTGCTTGATATACAGGGATTTCCAGTGATGGCGAGTATATCATAATGTCAGCTAATGTATTATTTGACCCATTATAAGACCCACAGAGCAGAAGGCTGGTGTCAGGTACCATAATGGAAAATCACCACATTCACTCAGGTTCCAGATCTACATTGATCAGCATTGTCTGAAGAGATTATATTTCTTTGAAGAATGACCCTGCAATGGCACGAGAAGCATATATAATCAGTATTACCTTTTTCTCCTTTCAAAGAAACCCTAAGCCATTTGCCGAGGTAGGAACTACTCAGGGACAAGTAAGGCAAAACAAAATACAATCTCAGTCCTCCAATTGGAATGAGGGTTTGCAGGAGTCAGGCAATCAATCCAGCTATAAACCAGGATCACCTGATAGTGGGTCCACAGGTCCTTGAGCCCGCTCTGTGTTTATTTCCTCCAAAAGTCATTAATGTATAATTGATGCAGGAATATTTAGCAGTTCACATGGGTTGTAATGAGAGATAGAATGGTACAATGTCTTGAAATTTGCATCCCTTGGCCAAACTCAATAGTCAGAAGTGAACAAAGTAAATAAGAAATGGCATAATTCACAAAGAATTGAAGGATACAGGGGTAGTATATCATATCTCATCAATTCTTTTAGGCCTTCACAAACACAGAATGAACTGTGGCAGATGAGAATGAATTCCTACACATGTAATTTTTTTTTTTTTGAGACAAGAGTCTCACTATGTCACTCTTGTTAGAGTGCTGTGGCGTCACAGCTCACAGCAACCTCCAGCTCTTGGGCTTAGGTGATTCTCTTGCCTTAGCCTCCCAAGTAGCTTGGACTACAGGCACCCACCACAACGCCTGGCTATTTTATGGTTGCAGTTGTCATTGTTGTTTAGCAGGCCCAGGCCAGGCTCAAACCCACCAGCCTCAGTGCATGTGGTCAGTGCCCTGCCTACTGAGCTACGGGTGCTGCCATATAAATCTAATTTTTAATAAGATGATAGCTCCAATCACAATAACAGTAACTATGCCAAATATAATCTCTTTACTGGAACAGATCAACACAGCTTCTGGAATTTAGCAAGCATTTACTAATTTAACAAAATCTTCTTCTCAGGTCCCTAAGTATGGAGGATCAGAAGTAG
>NW_003852436.1:8459758-8484938 GCF_000181295.1 Otolemur garnettii | reverse complement strand
ACATTCTTTTCATGTATCAGTGCTGAAAAATAGTTAAAACTTTTTAGCAAAGCATTCTTAAACTTGCCCATGCCTAATAATAACCTGTTTGGTCTTATGGAACTCAAGCTTCCTTTATAGTCCCTAATAGGCCATTTTCATTTCCTGCACTGGTATTGTTAACCTATTCAGAGTTATGAAACTGATAACATAGACTAGTTGAGCATTAATAATTCATTTTTACAGATGTGCATGTCTCTACCTCATTAGTAGACCTAATCCCATACAACTGTCTATGAATTGGCCTGAAAAAAACCCTTACTTTTATGAATTAGACACTGATACTAACACTGTCTCAGAAAAAAGTGTGCACATTTCTCCAAAAGGTATTCATCTAGTTATTTCCCATTTTCACACCTACAATGCTAGTTTATCTGACTAGGTGACATCTTCAGATCTGAGAAAAGTAGAGTGGTAGATAGTCGAAATGAATCTTCAGAGGCAGAGGCATCGTTCTAAGACATCTGAGCTAGATATGTAAAGATATTGTTTAAGATGACGGCCAAGATAATACCAAAAACAGATTTTACCTAAGATAATGTTTTGAGGACCAACAGTACTTATTAATAACTTTTAGTATAACAGTAAGTCCCTCAGAGAGGAGGAAAGTATTATACCCAGGAAATCAGAGTTATATAATGAAATGAGCAGAAACCTTTTGTTAACTTTGACTTTAGACATCAATCAATCATTTATTAGCTGCGTGACCTAAGGCAAAGTCTTGAGCCTCAGTTTTACCCTCCATAAATTATAAATATCAACACATACCTGAGAAGATTGTTGTGAAAATTAAGAAATGAAATACATCTAGAATAAACTCTAGCATATCACAAGGGCTCACTGAATCTTAGCTTAAAAAAAAAAAAAAAAACTACTATGATAGAAAAAAATCTCCCAAATTAGAAGATTAGACAAGATGATTTCTTAAGTTTCTACAGTTCTATGTTTCTGATTCTACGATTCAGATGAAGGCAGAAGAATCAGGGAGACAACTCACTCCGGGCTCTTACACAGAAGCTCAGCTGCCACCAGCATCCTACCCGCAGCATGGTGCTCTCACGTACTGACAGTTTCAGCTCGTACAAAGCAATTTGACCACGCAGAGTATTCACTGTACCCCTGGGACAAGAACAAGCATTCCAGTTAAGAAGACAGACTTTCTTGGGTTGAAATTACAGTCCCTAAATTCAAACTTAACTCCCAAGATATATCCCTTTCCAACATGCCTGAGAACACAGGCTAATCAAGTCCATATATCTCCTACCTTAAGGGAGCCTGTGCTAACCACTTTGGAAATACTACTTTTTACAAATCTTAAAAGTCAGGATTAACAGTAAAATTAAATGCATGCCCAAGGGAGATGCTGATGATAAAAACAATGATGTGATGAGATTGCCTCTAGGCCTCCTTCCGAGGGACAGTTCTTAGTGGTTCTCTTTGGATTTATACTTCTTTGGTTAAAGCCTATTCTGCTTTCTTTGTATCATTTTCATGTTTGCATTTTTGAAGATAGAGAGTGAAAAAAAACTAAGGACAGTACAACAATTATGTAGTTCACCAGATTATTGATGTTTTATGAGTGTCATACTACTATTAATACTAGGATGTATCTGTAAAGTAAAGAAGTAAAATTTTTTCTATTCGCAGGTAATATCATCCTACATGTTAAAAAGCCATCAGAATTCCACAAAAAAGCCTACTGGAGCTAATAAATTCCATAAAGTTTCAAGATACAAAATCAGCATACGAAAATAAGTACCACTTTTATACATAAAAACAACCTAACTTAAAAAAGATTAAGAGAACCATCCAATTTATGATAACATCAAATAAATAAAAATAAAAGACCTATGAATAAATTTAACCAAAGAGGGAAAATATCGATGCACTGAAAACCATAAAACATTGATAAAGGAAATTCAAGAGGACACTAATAAATGGAAAGATTCTATGCTAATTGATCACAAGAATTAATATTATTAAAATAGCCATACTACTCAAAGGTATATACAGATTCAACACAATCTCTATCAATAGCCCAGTGGCATTCTTCATAGAAATAGGAGAAAAAAATCCTAAACTTTTTATGGGACTATAAAAGAGCCTGACTAGCCAAAACAATTCTGAAAAGGAAACCGAAGTTGGAGAAATTACGCTTCTTGATTTAAAATTAGATTAGAAAGCTACGGTATCCAAAACTGTATGTTACTGGTGTAAAAACAGACATAGACCAGTGAAAGAGACTAGAAATGAATTCAAACATATATAGCCCACCAATTTTTGTCAAGGGCACCAAGGAGACACCATGGAAAAAGGACAGTCTCTTCAATAAATCATGCTGGGAAAACTGGATTTCCACATGCAAAAGAATGGACTCTTATTTTATGTACACTTACACAAAAATCAACTCAAAATGGATAAAAGACTTACATGTAGAACCGTAAACTATAAAAACTCCTACAAGAGAACATAGGCTAAAAATTCCTGAAGGTTGGCCTTGGCAATGAGTTTTTGCCTATCACACCAAAAGCTCAGGCTATAAAAGCAAAAATAAATAAATGGGACTATGTCAAACTAAAAAACTTCTGCAAATAATAAAGTTAAACATCAGACTATAAGCTGGGAAAAAATAAGTGGTTAATATCCAAAATTTGTAAAGAATTTATAAGACAACTGAATAGCAGAAAAACAAAGAACCCTATTTAAAATGGTCAAAAGATTTGAATAGCTATTCCTCCAAGGAAGATATAAAAATGGCTGACAAGTGTATGAGAAGGAGCTCAAGGACATTAATCACCAGGGAAATGCACTTCACAACCACTGAGAACTAACTACTTCACACTGTCAGGATGGCTATTATAAAAAAAAAAAAAAATAGATAAATGTTGGAGAGGGTGTGGAAAAAGGGAAACTCTAAGTTAGTGGGAACTTAGATGGGTATAGACATTATGGAAAACAGTATGGAGGCACCTAAAGAAATTAAAAATAGAACAACCACATGATCCTGAAATCCCTCTTTGGGGCATATAGTCAAAGGGAATGAAGTCACCACTTTGTAAAGATACCTGCACTCCCACATTCATTGCAGCTTAGATATGGAAGTAGCCTAGATATGGAAAAAATCTAAGTATTCATCAGTGGATAAATAAATAGAGAAATGGTGGTATATATAC
The DNA here is from genome assembly GCF_000181295.1 of Otolemur garnettii. Classification (NCBI taxonomy): domain Eukaryota; kingdom Metazoa; phylum Chordata; class Mammalia; order Primates; family Galagidae; genus Otolemur; species Otolemur garnettii. Next base: position 8,481,726 of record NW_003852436.1, on the reverse strand, counting down.
ACAATGGAATATTATTCAGTAAAAAAGAATGAGATGTTGCCATTTGCCACAACAGAGATGACCCTGGAGGGCATTATGCTAAGTGAAGTAAGCCAGGCACAGAAAGAAAAATATTGTATAACCTCACGTGTGGCATCTTAAAAGAAGTTTAAAATATACAGAGATAGACAACAAAACGGTGGTTACCAGGGGCAGTCCAGGGGTGGACAGAATGGGGAGATGTAGGCTGAAGGCTCAAGGAGCAGATGCATAGAATCCACAAGCCCAAGAGTTAATTAGAACTGTAGATAATAAATTGTACTATCTATGAGATTCATGCTAAGCAAGCAGGCTGCTTTTGCCACAAAAACCAAAAACTGCTTTCATCCACTTTTTCCACAAAAATAATAGGTGACTATGTGAGATGATGGACATGTAGGTTTGCTTAACTATAGTATCCTTTTGTATTCCATGATATCGTGTTGTATACAATAAATATGCACAATAAAATAAAAAAAAAAAGGTCCACAAATGATTAACTTGCCTGACCCTCAGTGTCCTCATGTGCATAAAGGTGGAATCATGGGACATTAATTCAGAAAGAATAAATGAAACTATGCTGCGAACTTCAGCCCTTGCTTCCCAGTGCTGTGTTTCCTCTGTGCTACTTCATGAGAACCCACCAATGTTTAATGAAGAATATTCTCTCACCCCCTTGTCTTTGTATTTTTTACAATTTTCTCCTTTTACCAAGGATACAAACAAGAACAGCAAAGTTAATAAAAGGCAAGTAAAGACTAAGGAACTGTTACAGATTAAAAGAGACCAAAGAGGCGTAACAGCTAAATGCCATGTGTGATTCTTGATTGCAATCTGAAATAGGCTGCCCATCAGAGAAATAACTGGTGAAATGTAAATAAATTCTGCAGCTGTGGTAATAGTATTTTATCGAGGTTCATTTCTTTGTAGTGATCATTGTAATATGGTTATGTAATGTACTGTCCTTGTATTTAGTAAATGCACATTAAAGTATTAAGGACTAAAGGAGGATCACGTATGCAACTTACTCTCAAATGGTTTGGAAGTAACTGGGTCTGCTTATATCTACATATATGTGCGTATGAATGTACATGTAAACACATGTGCATATATGTCTGCATTTAGTTGATCATTATTCATGGATTCTATGTTTGGAAATTTGCTGACTTACCAAAATTGCCTTATAACCACAAAATCAACGTGGCACCTTTGGAGTCATTTATGGACGTGCACGGAAGTTGAGAATCTGAGTCACCAAAAGTGTACATTCCCAGCTGAGGTCCGACAAGCTCCCCTGTGCCTACTGTTTCCCTTTTCATACTATAAACACGTGTCCTTTTCACCAGTCTACTTAGCACCATGTTTTTCCCATTTGTTCTTTTTATTGGTGATTTTGCTGTTTGAGATGTTCCCCAAACATGATGCTAAAGGGCTGTCTAGAGTTCCTAACTGAAGGAAGGCTGTGATGAGCCTTATGGAGGAAACACATGTGTTAGAGTTGTGGTCCCCAACTCTCCCCCCAACACACAGTGGAGCTACAGACTGTTAGGAACTGGGACGCACAGTGGGAGGGGAGTGGCAGGACAGCAAGCTCCCATCACCTCGTCAGTGCCACCTCCTGTCAGATAAGTTAGGCCATTAGATTCCCATAGGAACACTCACTCTACTATAAGCTGGGCATGCGAGGGATCTAGGTTGCCCACACCTTGAAAATCTAATGCCTGATAAGCAGCCGCAAATACAGATTATCATTGGCACAGAGGTTGGACTGCACAGAGACCTTGATAAATCAATTGTTTCAGACTCATATCCAAACCATCCCTCTTTCTTAGTCCATGAAAAAATTTTCTTCCATGAGACCAGTCCCTGGTGCCAAAAATTTGGGGACTGCTGTATTAGACAACCTTTGTTCAGGGATGAGTCATGATGCTGTTGGTCCTGAGTTCACTGTTAATGAAACAACAATAGATCTTAAATAAAGTACCTTTACAGGGAAACACACTTCAGACAAAATTATTTATGTATTGACCACTGTGGAACTATTGTGAAGATGCTTGTGGGACCCTAACCCTAGTTTCCCTCAGGAACACTGGCTCAGTATTTCTAACTCAGTGTTCACAGAGGCTTTATAGAAGAAAACGAGAATGAATAAGAAGAACACAGAAAGAGAGAGGGAGGCCAGGTGTGGTGGCTCCCACCTGTAATCTTAGCAGTCTGGCCAAGACAGGTGGACTGCTTGAGCTCAGGAGTTGGGCACCAGCCTGAGCAAGAGGGAGATCCCGTCTCTACTAATAATAGAAAACCTAGTGGGTGTTGTGGCCGGTGCCTGTAGTCCCAGCTACTCAGGAGACTGTGGCAAGAGGATCACTTGAGCCCAAGAGTTTGAGGTTGCTGTGAGCTCTGCTGATGCCACCGCACTACCCAGAGCCATAAAGTAAAAATCTGTCTCAAATAAAAAGAGAGAGAAAGACAGAGAGAGAGAGAAAGGAGGAATGGTAAAGCAAAAGTGGTCAAATGTTGACTCAGGCAATCCTGAAGAAAATCTGCAGAAATTCTTTCCACTAGTTTTGTAGGTTTTCTGTAAGTCTGAATTTTAAAATGGAGTTCAGGAATTAAGAAACCAAACAAATGCTGCACCATTGGTTCAGAAACTCTTTCAGAAACAAAAGCAATGAAGAGGCACTGGACAAAGCAAGCACAGGGGACACACAGATGTAGGGTTCTGAGAGGCAGGGCCCTGTTTCCCCTGGGTGGCCCTGGGCAGAGCAATGAGCAAAGTGTGATTCATGGTCAAGAGGAGAAGAGGAGTCAGAGGTACAGGAGGTGTGAAGCCCTCTGCAAGAGAGATGGATCACTTGAGTTAGAAGCCATTAAGACCTGCAGGAAATTGGGGATCCAAGTATCAGATGGGTTGGAGCAAGCACCACTTTAAAACCTTCAACAGCAGAGCAGATTGGAAGCTCTGCCGTATGGCGCTCCTTCCCTGGGGCTGGGTCAGCCTGATAACTTTACAAGAACCAAGCAGGATTCCACACATCCTTCCTCAGCACTAATATCCATTTTTTCTCAATGTGGAAATTCTTCCACAGCCATTTGTCAAAACCTCTTTTGATTAAGAAGAAAAGAAGGAAGAAAAAAGAATGATGAAGAGCAACAAAAACCTTCTGTTGCACCCAGGGGAAAAAAATATTTTATTTGTGTACTGAAATTGAGAGTATGTGTTCCTTTGGTTATGTGGGTTTGGGAGTAGCTGTTTATTTGTTTATAAGATAAGTACATTTAACACTATACCCTGAATGCATTTTTAAGTGATTGTTAATGTAGTTTGTCTCAGTCTACTGTGTGTTGCTAGAAACAGAACACCACAGACTGGATAATTTATCAGGAAATGAAACTTACTTATTGCAGTTCTGAAGGCTGGGAAGTACAAGGTCAAGAGCCCACATATGGTAAGGGCTTTCTTGCTACATCATCCCGTAGCAGAAGGGAGAGGGCGAAAGAATAAGAAAGCTGAACTCAGTTTTATAACCAGCCCACTTGCATGATTGCTAGTCCACTTCCATGACCTAATCACCTCTCAAGGTCCCACCTCTCAACACCAGTGCATTGGGGACTAAGTTTCCAACAGATGAATTTGGGGAGATACATTCAAGCCATGACATTCTTCCCTTGGTCTTCAAAATTCAAGTCCTTCTCACAGTGTAAAATATGTTAATTCCATATCAATAGCCCCAAAGTCTTAGCTCATTCTAGTATCAAATCAAAAATCCAGAGTCTCATCTAAATCAGACACAGATGAGATTCAAGGCAGGATTCATACTAAGGCAAATTTCCCTCCTCCATCTATAAACCTGTAAGATTAAGTAAGATATAAACTTCCAAAATACAATGGCAAAGCAAACACAGAGTAGACATTTCCATTCCAAAAGGGAGAAATAGGCAAGAAGAAAGGAATAATTTGTTCCAAAACCCAGTGAGGAAAACAATGTAAGTCTTAAAGCTCCAAAGTCAATTCCTTTGACTCTTTGCCCTGCATCTTGGGCACACGGGGGCAGGGGCTGGGCCTCAACCCTCAAGTGGCCCCACCTCTATGGCTTTGCTGGGCTCAGTCTATCCAGCAGTTCTCCCAGGTTGGAGCCTTCCAGACTGATGCTGTACACTGATAGCTCTAAAGTTCTGAGGTCTCAGGAGTGGCCCACTCCCGCTGCTCCACTAAGCATTCATTGTCTTAGTGGGGGACTCTCCGTAGAGGCTCTGACCTCGTATTTCCCCTTGACATTCCCCTAGTGGAGCACCCTGTGGTGGCTCTGGCCCAATGACAAGTCTCTGCCGGAGACCTCAGCCTGTCTGCTATCTTTGAAATCTACATGGAGGAAAGCATGCCCCCACAGGCCTTGCATTTTGCATGTCTGCAGAATTAGCACTGCAAAGGTGCTGCCATGATTTGCAGCTTGCACCTTCCAGAGCAGCTGGTTGAGCTGCACCTGTGCCTGATTGAGCCACTGGCTGGAGCAGCTCAGGAGCACCACACTACAATGAGAAGAGAAGAGACCCTACACAGCTGTAGGTGCCAAGTTGTAGAAGGTCCCCTAGAACCATCCCCCAAACTATTCTGCTTGCATTGAGCTCTGAGCCTGTGATCAGAGGGGCAGCCTGGAAAACCCCTCTGAAATACCTTCAGAGGCATTCTCCCTTTGTCATAATGATACTAATCTCCTAGAAAAATAGTCACTTGGCCATCATCTTGATTTTCTCTCCTGAGTGTGATACATACATTTTTTTTACATGACCAGGCTGAAAATGTTCAAAGTCTTTCCAATCTCTTTTAATTATAATGTCTTATCTTTAAGTCATGATTTTCCTCTTGCATGGCACTGTATGTGGCTAAAACTAGCCATGCATCTCCTTTGATATTTTGCTTAGAAATTTCTTCTACCAGATATGCTGATTCACTGTTCTTAAATTCTGCCTCCCATAAAGCGATAGGTCATGGACATAATTCAGACAAGTTCTTTGCCACTTCAAACAAGGCTGGCCTTTTGCACCAGCTTCCACTAAGATGTTGTTTTAAAATGACCTTTACTGTCCATATTTCTACCAAAATTCTGGTCATAACCACCTAAGTCATCCTAAAATGTTTCAGACTTTTCCTACGGTTTACCTTTTCTTCTAAGCCCTCACCAGCATTACCCTTAATACTCCATTTAGACTTTTTCTAGGTCCTCAGAGTTCTTCCAGGCTATTTCCATTACCAATTCCAAGGCCACTTCTATATTTTCAGACATTTGTTATAGCACCGCCCCACTTATTAATACCAGCTTTTCATCTTATTCCATCTTGTGTTGCTTTAGGGGAATTCCAAAGGTCAGGCATGGTAGCATGTGCCTATGGTCCCCAGTTATTTGGGAGACTGAGGCGATGGAGTAGCTTGAGCTCAGGAGTCCAAGACCATCCTGGGTAAAGCAAGACCCCATTTATAAAAGAGAAAGAGATAATAGAGGAAAAGAGAGAATAAACATCATAGGCTGGGTAATTCATAAAACATATAAATAAGATATATATAAAACATATATTTAAGATATATATGTAATATAAAAGATATATAATATATACATAAGATATAAAACATATATATAAGACATATATATATATATCTTATGGAAAGTACTAGGGAGATACCTCAAAGAATTAAAAGTAGACCTACCTTTGATCCAGCAATCACACTACTAGGTATTTCCCCAAAGGAAAAAATATATATTTTTTATCAAAAAGACACTTACATTCAAATGCTCAGATGTTTATAGCAGCACAATTCACAATTGCAAAGATGTGGAAACAGCCCAAGTGCCCATGAATACACGAGTGAATTACTAAAGTGTGGGGTATGATGCCATGAAGCCATACTCAGCCACTAAAACAAACGGTGATCTAGTACCTTTTGTAACAACTTGGATACTTGGATGGAGCTGGAGACCACTCTTCTAAACGAAGAATCGAAAAACAGACACCACATGTACTCAAATCTAAGTTGGAACTAGCCAATCAACACTCACGTGAGCATATGGAAGTAAACTCAATGGGAATCAAGTAGGTTTGAGAGAGGAGGAGGGGCTGGGTTAGTTCACACCCTACTGGTACAATGCACACATTCTGGATGAAGGGCACACTTATAACTTTAACTTAAAATGTACAAAAGCAAGTTATGTAACCAAACATGTACCCTGTAATATTATGAAATTTAATATATATAATTTCTTACAGTTCTGGAGGCTGGGAACTCTAGGGATTAGGGATCGGCATCTGGTGAGGGCCTTCTTGCTATTTCATTCTGTGGCAGAAGGCAGAGGGCACAAGAGCGTAAGAGACAGCCAAACTCACTTTTATAACAAACCCACTCTCATGATAACTAGCCCACAGTAATAACATTCATCATTTAATTAATTAACATTTAATCTATTCCTAAGGGCAGACCCCCTCATGACCTAATCACCTCTTAAAGGTCCCACACTGTTGCAATGGTGAAGTGATTAAGTTTCCAATGCATGACTTTTGAGGGATATATTCAAACCATATGTAACATGCTTATAAAAAGAGCATAAATCATAATCATGCAGCTTAATGATTTTTCCCAATATCATTAACAAAGAGAATGTCATCAGTACTGCAGTGGTCTTAATACTCCCTCCCAGGCATGATTTCTCCCAAGGGTACACTATCCCACCTTCCATAGATTGCTTTTGCCTAGGTCTAAACTTTCTGTAAACACTATCCTACAACTATGTGCTCTTTCTTACTTGGTTTCTTCCATTCAATGTTGTCTTTATGAGAGTCATCGATGTTTTTTCATGTAACAATAGTTTGTCATTTATCATTGCTGTGTATATATTAAAATTTATTTAGTTTATTATTGAAGAATATTTGAGTTGTTTCCAGTTTGGGGCTATTGTAAGTAGTAATACAATGCATGGTTTTACATTGTGTTTTGGTACACATCTATACACGGGATTTATATATAGTTGTTAAATTATTGGATTATTGAGTAGGTGTATGTTCTATGTTTGGTTCTAATCGGTCCAGTAGCTTTCAAAGTTGTTGGACCAATCTATACCTTTATCAGCAGGATATGAAAATTATCCTAGTAAACATTTTATGATCATGTTATGTTTCTATGTAATTCTGTTATGAGAACTTACTCTGTAAAACCCTTACTTTGGGGAGGACAAATTTTGAACTGTGGCTAAGTACATGAACAACTTTTTAAAATAATCCATGGGCATAAAATAAAAAGTATAGTCCATGTTTGTTTATATGCACGTACAGTCACCAAATTGAGACCTGAATAACTTTGGAGCAGTAGCATATTCCTGGATACAAAGACAATATTATACAAATGTCATTCTTTCCAAATTAATATCAAAATGGAATGTCTTTTTCAGTAAATTACACTGAGGTGTTTTTGTAATGTAAAATTATACTATAAAGTTTATACACAAAGACAATTTTTAAAATGGAAAATTAAACAGTAAATAGTAAACAAATGCTAATCCTGGTAGATACACTGCCTCTATCAAGGTGCCATAAGCCTTCAAAGAACATGTTGGTATAGAAATAGTCAAATAGAAGAGTATAAAATCTAGAAACCAATCCAAGTACACAGGAATTCTGCACATAATAAATATGTGCAACATGTTTGATAAGATAAATTATATTCAATGACTATCCATCCAGAAGTAATTAACATTAATTTTTGGCTATCCATCCAGAATAATTGGCTACCCATCCAGAAAAATAAAATAAAATGATATCCTATTTGATACTGTAAAAAAAATAGCACATTAATTTACAAACTAGAGTTTTTAAAAGTTCATTGGTAGAATATTTAAAAGAATATTTGTGTACATGATAATAGAAAATGACTCATTAAGTTGTGTTTTAAACCCAAATGTTAATTACTTATTTCAAAAAATGAGTTAGATCCATATACACTGAAGTGGAAAATAGTCATATTTTTAAGAAGGGAAAAAAGTGCATTCTGGGCAGATAATGGCAAGAGTCCAGCTTTCTAATCTTCCTGAATCCTCACATTCAAAAACAGTCAAAGCAACTAAAGAGCAAGAATAAAATATCTGCAACAAAAATTGATAACAGGGTAGTCCCATGAACCCCAAAACACAAACAAATAGAGGCAAACTACCAGCAGCCATGAGACCTAAATGTTACTGACATTCATCTGTGAGAGGACAGCGGGAAGCAAGCGTGCCCCTGACGGACCTAAGAATAGGATGACACAAAACAGTCACCTTAAACTTTGGCAGGCCAATTTCAGAACAACAGCTGCGTCTAAATAGGGATTAAAACAGAAAGATTAGGAAGGGTTTTGCACCCTCCAATAGTTTGTAAGGGCAAAGAGCCACTGTAAGTCTGAAGAGTCTGAAACAATCTAGCCTCTGTGAACCCTTGAAACTGAATTGGTGGGGCTCCCCATAGAACAGGGTCACAAGCTGAGAATAAACTGCTAGGAGCAAAATGAAAACTAAGCAGAATTGATGTGATGGACAGAAGAAAGACAAGAGCCAAATAAAATTGGACAAAGTAAATACAGCAAGGTAATCTTAGACAGTGGAGTGCTGTAATTTTTTTTTTGACAGAGTCACACTTTGTCCCCCTTAGTAGAGTGCTGTGGCATGACAGCTCTCAGCAACCTCAAACTCTTGGGCTAAAGTGATTCTCTTGCCTCAGCCTCCCGAGTAACTGGGACTACAGGAGCCCACCACAATGCCTCGCTATTTTCAGAAATGGGGTCTTGCTCTTGCTCAGGCTAGTCTTGAACTCCTGAGCTCAGGCAATCCACCCCCCTTGCGCTCCCAGAGTGCGAGAAGGATTACAGGTGTGAGCCACCTCACCGGGTCTGAGTGCTGTATTTTTAACACTACCCGAAAACAAACAGAAAAGGAAAATTTGTGAAGCTATCTGAACCAAGATCTTTCTAATAATCCAGATGAACGAATCATATTAAAATGAGAAACATAAAGGTATTAAGCTCAAATCCCCCACAAAATTACTACAGGAGAAAGAATACTAACCAGGATGACATCTCTGTAGGCAATAAAAACGCACCAAAAAGACACATTCAAAAAACAGATAAAAAATTGTAAAGTACTATTTCCAAACAAGCTAAAAGGCTTCTACAATATATAAAAGTACAGTGTAACTCAAAATTACAAAAATTTAAATAAAACTGAGATTATAAAGCTCAAGAATTAGAAATAAGAAACAAAAGTATTTTAGAAATCATGATTAAGCTAAAAGGAACATAGAAGTGAATGAGAACGTCAAATACTTAAAAATGAGAAAAGGTAGTAAAGAACTTTTGAAGCAAGAAGAACTTTTAAAAGGAGATAAATGGATTTGAGAGAGAGACATAATTAAAGACAGAGAAAGAAGATCCAACATGTGGAAAATAAGAGTGATAAAAAGGAAAACCATCATAACAAAAGTAAAAGTTTGTGAAAGCTTTCCTAAAATGATAAAAAAGTTTTAATTATACTGAAAGAACTTAATCATGGAACTTGAAAAGATAGACTCAGAATAACCAATTCCAGGACAGTGGAGTGAAATTTCTAGACTATAAAAGAAAATAAAAACTCTTTAGTGTTTAGAAGAAAAGAACTGCTGACTTATAAAGAATATAAAAGCATTTTATCATCAGACTCTTTGACATCATACCTTTATGGTACAGTAAAATTAAGTAATACATATAATGTACTCAAAGAAAGAAAATGTAACCTAAGTGTCTTCTACCCAGAGAAAGAAATCCTTAAGTATGAAGAACACTAGCTATTATAATTCAAGGAATATTGTTCCCATGAGTCTTTTCTTGGGGAATCTACTAGGAAAGTAGCTTTAAGCAACCAAAATGGCCAAAGGAACATTTACATAAGGATTGGTGGTAAGAAGTAAATATGTATATATACATGTATAACTAATTCTAAATAAGGATTAAAACTGAAAGAGTGTAGCATTTAACCTGTAGATATGCATACATTATTCCTATCAAAAGAGAAAGTCATGTTGTATATTATAAAGTTTTAACTATTTTCAGTTCACAATTAGTGGCAGGAGTATTAGGATTGTTATAAAACTGTTATACATATAAAATGGAGCAAATCAAAAGAGTAGTTATGGCATATTTTAATTGTAACATTTCTGACGATTTGGTGGTATTCTTAGAATGTAAGAAATGACATAGCAGTGTAATACAGACTAGTTTATGTAATAACCCTGTAGCTCAGAATTTGGATTAGAAATACCATTAGGAACACATGAAAACGCCTGGAAACAATGATCAATTCACTAACAACAAGCACCAATAGGGCCCCAACTGTGGTCTTGAAATATTATTTTCCTAACCAAAATAGGGAGCACAGAGAGTGTTTCCTGGAGACACAACTAATTCTGTTCTGGGAAAAGAAATGAACAAATTGAGTATGGAATACCTTGACATACTGATGGAATAAAACTAAGGAAAGACTCTCAGGGCCATATAAAAAAAGAGAAAATCTCAAGAGCCAGCTTGAAGAAGATTCCACTATCCGAAGAGGAAAATTTTGAACTTCAGGAAGAATAAGAATTACAGTGCAGTACAAACTCTGTAAATTGACTACCCCAGGGACTGTAGCAAACTGGTCAGCACACATAGCTGACCAACAAGGGGGACTAGGTCTACTGTACTAATCCACATGCATGTCTGATCAAGGAAACTTAGATCAACCTAGGGAGTAGTCAATGCAGGGAGGTGGTCAACTATGGAGACTCTGCTATATATCAAAACCCAACAAATACTATAGTTCAAACCATGGTTTCATAATTATATTTTCTTTTTCTTATTGCATTAGCTAGGACTTCAAGTATGATGTTGAAATAGAGTGATAAGAGGAAATATCCTAACCTTATTCCTAATCTTACAGGAAATCTACCAAGGGTGCCAAAAAAATATGCACATTTTAAGAGACATTATCTATGTATTACTTTTCAAAGTTGAATTGAGGGTATCATGACTCGTCTGGTGTACCTAGACATGCTACAGCATCCATTTTGCTTGCAATTCATACAATTTCAGGCAATGAGACTTTTACTTCCAATAAAGATCTCTCAAAAGACACATACATTTTTTGCCCCCCCCCCCATTTTAATAGTTTCTCACTATTACCTATGATGTGAGCTATGAGATATGTTAGATGTTCTCTATCAAGTTGAGGAAATTCCACTCTGTCCCTGGTTTGCTGAGAGTTTTTCTCATGAAGGTCAGATGCCTTTTCTGTACCTATTGATATGATCATGTGGTTTTTCTTCTTTAGCCTGTCTGTGTGATGAATGGCATTGATACCTGGGATAAATCCACTTAATTGTGGTGAATAATTCTTCTAACACATTGTTGGGGTTTTTTTGTTTAAATTTTCTTGATGATTTTTGTACCTATGTTCACGAGAGATATTTGTCGATAGATTTTTTTTTCTTGTCTCATCTTTAAATGATATGATTTTGATATTAGGACAATGGTGGTTCATGGACTCAGAAAGTATTCTGTTTCTATCCTCTGGAAGAGAAGTAAAAAATTAATAAAATTTCTTTCTTAGTGCTTGGTAGAACTTACCAAAGATCCATCTGGATCTCTTTTTTTCTTCTTTGGAAGGTTATTTAGTATAACCTTCCAAAGAAGAAATTTACTTTTGTAATTGTAATTACTGATCCCAATTACAATAGAACTTTTGTAAGTTGACCACCCAAGGGACTGTAACAAACTAGTCAAAATACGAAGGTGGTCAATGCAAGGAACTATGCCTACTGTACTGATACGTACATGTGGTCATGTCCAGAATATGAAAATTAGGTCAACTTAAGGGGGTGATCAATATAGGAAGGTAGTAAGTTATGTAGGTTCTAATATATTTAATATATATAAATATAAAAATATATATATTTCATATAATTATTATATAAATATAATATATATAATGATACTTATACTTACATAAATATATAAGTATATATTATAATATAAATATATTAGAACCTCCATATATAAACATATATATAGAACGTGACACCTCCTGAGGATGACTAGAAACCAATCCATTATCTTGAAAACTAGGCAAATGAAAACAAAGAAGTATTTATCATAACTTTCCAATATAAACTATACGCATGGGTAATTATACAATATATGTAGATATTGTCTCTTTATGAAATAACAAAATTAAATAATAAATAAAATAACAAATGAAAATTAAAAAATAAGAACATCATCCTCTGGGGACAAAGGCTTTGGACAATGGCAAACTAAGTTCCTAACAGACTAGAAAGCAGCTAGATGCCAGATGTGATGCCCAAAGCAGCTACTTGAAAGTCCTGCAGAGTGGGGAGGAGCTGGCGGTCTGGTGGGGATCCAACCCGGAGAGGAGTAGTACACATGCTGCTCCTGCTTTCATGAATTCACCCAGGGGCCAGGCACATTTAGCACAGTTTCGTTTATGATAGCCCAAAACCAGAAACAACTCAACCATCCATCAACCGGTGAATGGATTAACAAATTGTTGTAAATTTGCACAATAGAATTCTACTAAGTAATAGAAAAGGAACCAACTACTAACTCATACAGAAACAGAAATGAATTTCAAAAGCAGGCGTCCTCAAACTATAGCCCGTGGGCCACATGTAGCCGCCTAGGACATTTATCCAGCCCTCCGGGTGTTTTTGCCGCTGCTGTCTGTCCTGCTTAGCAGCCGACTCATCCAGGGGCCTGCAGTCTGGCCCTCCAACGGTCTGAGGGACAGTGAACTGGCCCCCTGTTTAAGAAGTTTGAGGACCCCTGCTCCAAAGCATTATGCAGCAGGAAAGAAGCCAGACACAAAAGACTATCTACCAAATGAATCCATTTATTTGAAATTCTAGAAAAGGCAGAACTATGGTGATAAAAAAAAGAAATCAGTGGCTTCAGGAGCCAATGGGCCTTTGGAGAAGTTTGCCAGCAGAGAGGCACACAAGAACTTTTAAGGATAATGGAAATGTTCCCTATCATCCTCATGAGAGTTTCTTGACTTCACACATTTACCAGAATTCATGAAATATTTTATTGCATATAAATCACACCCCAATAAAACTGATTTTAAAACAGTGAAAAATCCAGACATTCTGTGCTTCCTGCTGAAGAAACCACCTGTCCCCTTGCCAAAGTGATTGGATGTGAGTCTGATGGAGGCATTGGAGCCCACTGCCAGTTTGAAGGAAAGATGGAGAACATTGACTGTTACCTGCCCCAACGATGTGAAATCAGTGAGATCCAGATTATGGCCTGGTCTCCAGGTCAAGTGGCCAGTACTCTTCAACAGACACTAAAAATTGAACGGAAAAAAACAGGCCAGGGTAGTCTATAGTGTGTAAACTGAGTGTTGAAAACACAGAACAATGCAAGGAGGTGATTAGCATCAAATTCAGGATAGTGGTTTCTCTGAAAGAGAAAGAGGGGCCCTTATTGGAATGGACCACGTGGAGCGTTTTCTAGAGTGGCAGCAAAGTCCTATTTCTTCTCTCAAATTGTGGTTCTAACCCTATTCACCCTGTAAATAATTCATTAAACTAGAAGTTCTCCGAGTGTGGCCCCACTTACACAGCATTGGGATCCCCAGGTACTTGTTAGAAATGTACAAATTCAGAGCCCAGCCTGGGCCTACTCAATCTGAAACTTGGACCCCTCCAGGTTATTTAGATACACACTGAAGTTGCAGACCTATTGCACAGGCAAGTGTTTTTCAACCTTTTTATCTGACGGCACACTTATGTTGATCAAAAAAAAAGAGTAAAAAAAAAGAATATACTGACTCAGCACCTATAGGTCAGTGAGTAGGGTGCCAGCCCATACTCTGAGGCTGGAGGGTTCGATGCTCACCTGGGCCTGCTAAACAACAATGACAGCTGCAGCCAAAAAAAACAGCCGGGCATTGTGACAGGCGCCTGTAGTCCCAGCTACTTGGGAGGCTGAGGCAAGAGAGCATTGCTTAAGCCCAAGAGTTTGAGGTTGCTGTGAGCTGTGTCACCACAGCATTCTACCAAGGGCAACATAGTGAGACTCTATCTCAAAGGAAAAGAATGTGCTTTGAACTTCTTTTGAAAATAACTTAATTAATGATCTTTAAAATTTTTCATGGCACACAGGTTGAAAATCACTGCCCTAGGCCTTGCATTTGTGTGCTTTTACTGATTTTGTGTTTTATTTTATAATAAAAAGGTTAAAAAATACTTTCTAAGTTGCAGATTAATGTGTTTTCTAAAAAGGTAGTGAGGAAATTCTATTGTGTATATATATACATTAATAATATATTATATAACATATATATTATACATAATAAAAGTGACATACATCAAACCTTTACCATGATTAACTTGAGGTAGAATTAAAAGGGTGAATTTAACTTCATTAAATTTCTTTGTCTTGCTGACATTAATTTGAGTTGCATTTAATTTAAAAGAATTATAAAGTTGAAAAAATAAAAAACTACAAAGTTAAAAAAAATGGAGAACAGGAAAACTAAGATTTTTTACGTAAGCATTTTTTAAATTGTGTTTCCTGGGACCCGGACATCCCACAAGATGTTAATAGGTGTTCCAATTAAAATGTTTAGTTGTCAAATACATGTATAAATAACATCATAAAATTTCGAGATGAAAATTAGCATTTTAAATGTTGTTAGCACTCCCACGTTTAACTTCACCAAGCTTTTCCCAACTTTGTTTAAACCTTGAATGCTTTCTTCCCCAAATTCCTATCGATACTTAGGATCCACCGTGTGTTGGAACCAGCTCAGACAGCCTGTGAGATTCCACTGTGCACATTGCTTCCCAGCTCGGCATTCAGTGACATCAGTTTGGTAACTGAGAATCTGTCATGATGGGAAGATTTACACCATGGAAATCAGCAATCACTAAAAAAACTAAGACTCCACTTCCCTCCCAGAGCCGGTCGTTAAATATTTCTAGCACACTGCAGTTTAGCAGACTTGACATTTACAAAGGATACAGAGAAATCCTGTTTAATGTTACTTTCTTTAACTGGAATCTGGTCACCCTTACCAATTTTTAAATTTGTTATGTGCCTAATTTATAATGCATAAGCGAATCAAAATTTTATCATCTGGAATACTAAAATGCTTGCATAAAGATTTTTTAGAACACTAAAAAGAAGGTTGAAAAGAGTAAGTAGAGATAGGAAAATAAGTTCAAAGGTAGCTTCTGCTAGTGTTGCTGTGCAAGTGGGGAGATCCGAGGCCACAGGAAAACACTCATAGTATATTCAATGTAGCAGGAAGAGACACCTGGGGTGATTGGCCATTGATGGGATGCTGCTGCTTTTCTTAGGTGGTATGAAGTTGTAATTATTTCTTTCTCCTGCTACAACTATCTCTAATCCATCATGTGGAAATAGTTCCAATTTCCCATAGGGTAGTGCATGAAAGTAGTTCTTGGTTTGTGTATTTTTGGCTGAGATGACCAATGTCCTAAAGAACCTGTCACATCCACCATGTGGAACCAGTAAGCAACTTCACCTGTCCTACTAGCTTGAAATACGTTTCCAGTAAATGCTATCCTGGCTGGCACATACGTCATTCCTTTATCCTATCTCAGCGACTTTTACGCAGACTCCTCAGAGATTAAAACTTAGTATGCCAGGAGGAGAGTGGGACAGAGGCCAGTGGCTGAAGATTTTTGAACAGGTGATGGCAAGCAAGAGCATGACGATAGCATCAGTAAAGCTCTTCTTTGCAATAGAAGATTTATTATAACAAAACCCAAAAGACGCTCATGTTATATAACCAAGGTCCCACCTTGCCAAGCCTGGTTCGCTGGCAGCAGCCCTCCTTAAACAGAATTAGAACACACCACATAGATAAACTATGTCGCGTGAGTCTATGAAAGCAGAGTGGGAATCCCAGCAACGGGAAAACAAACCTGGTTGCCCGGTAACACTGAGGCCATGTGCTGTACAGTAACGTTGAGCCCAGCCCTTGAAGCAAGACTCCAATTCCTCATCCATGGAGTCACACATACCAGAACCACAGGCTTGCATGCCATGGGCTTCAGAATGAAAGAGGAAACGCCAATGGAGAGTTCTATCATGGGCTTTCCTCACACATGGTGGCAGAGAATTTTAGCTCAACTAAAGTCCTCGCTGCAGTGTGACTGTTTCAGGCAAGATTCAGGGCCTTTTGCCGTTTACTATTACATGAAAAGGCACAGTGAAAATATAGATACCAAGAATGGTAACTTTTGATGATAGCATTCTCATGATCATTTGGATATCATTTTAATTTATAATAACTGTATCACGTTTACATTTAATTCTAGGGAAAATTGAACAAGCAGTTGAGCTTTTATAATTCAGCCTCCTCATTACACCCCCCCCACCCACACACACACAAACATACACAATGACAATGAGGAAGTTGAAGAACGTCAGGCTTGCTTCTAGCCATCTCCTCCACTGTCAAAACATCTCCGACTTTGAAAAGCACCATTTGTTTTCAGTGATCATTCTGGATGGCTTCCTACTGACAGGTGAACTTCAAACATCTTTTTAGGCTTATGTGAGAAGCATACATCATTCTTATCTCATAATGAGACCCATGGGAGTTGGAGATTCTCTGAGTTCTTAGGACTTATTTTCTGTTCCTGATGACGGCCATTTGTTTCCAAAGTTTAACACTTTATCTAACTGTTAAAAACGTAGCTATCCACATCCATATCCCTAAGGAAAGGGAATTTTCTAACCTTGGTTACATTTTGCCTTCGTCATAGTAGCTACTATTTGTCGTGCACTTTTCCCGGCTACTCTGCTTACTTTATTTTATGCATTTCTTACAACAACCCTATGAAATATAATTTACAGATAAGAATTCTTAAGGAATGCCTAGAAGAGCTAGAGCTAAGATTGTAACTATCTGCCTAAAAACCTGTTGAGTGTTCTTACTTCAAGAGTCCCCCTTCACCTGGCATCAAATATTCACTGTTCCTCTTAACATCTTGCTTCTTTGATTTCTTGAGTCAGCGAGACATAGGCACTATATTCCAAACATTCCTTTGAAAATCAAGAACAGGAAAATAAGTATCCTAGCTTGCTTCCTATGGGTATTCCTGTTGAGAGTGAGCCCAATGAAAAACCTCTGAATTGCCTCTCAGATTCCCTTCCAAGGTTGTAGTTCCAAGAAAGAAGGCCATTGCTGTGTTAGTAATTGAGACCAGCGGACGTTAGTGCTGTCTGTGTGAGATCTGCCCCTGGCAGTCACATTTCCTGGCCTTTCTGTTGAAGCTGGTTGGCACAGGACAGAGGCTATTGCATGCAGGAGGCTTAATGAATGATTGCATTCTGATTGACTTCTAGCCCAGACAAAATGCTGAATAGACTTGGTTTTAATATCCAGTGGCTTTTCCATTACTGCCCAGGTGAGTTGTCCATGTAGAAAAAAGCCCCTAATAAATTAAATGTTAGAACCAGTCACAAAACTACAAACCCTCCCATGTGACTTGCAGCAGGAAAAAAGACATCAAGGCAATAGGTACAAATCTGTAATTATAGGTCTGCCTTTGGAATTCCCTGTGCCTGGAAATTGGTAACCCGGTGAAAACAAAATGATTGCAAATTTTGTTTCATTAATTTAGCTTTTTGTAATATAGCACTGCTAGGAAAAAAAAAATGTTTCTCCATCTATCTTAGGTGGGGTTGACACAATGGCAATGCTGTATGATCCCAGGATCCTAATAAAAACTGAAAGATTTGACATGTACCCTTGTAAAATGCACCGTAAGTGTCAAATCTACTAAACATAGATTATAAATGTCATAACACGATAATTAAGAAAGTGCAGTGAAGGCTAGTTAAACAGTTTGTTGTATTTCAAATTGTATATAAAACCAGCACATTGTACCCCATAAATGCGTAATGTACACAGCTATGATTTAATTAAAAAAACTGAAAGAGAGGAGGTACTGAGACTATCAGATTGTATGATACTGTCTGAGATCAGGGTGTATTAGCAGTGCTGGTGGAGTTCTGGAAAGAGCTCGAGCTTTTATCTGTGTGTCCTTAGGTGAGTAACTTCTGTCTCCTGGAACCTTAAGTTTTCTACATGTAATTTGAGAATAAAGATATCAACTTCAGAGAAGTGTCATGAAAGTCTAATGAAGTTATGACTGTGAAAATATATCCTAATCTATAGCCTTCCACAACAAATGCCATTTGTTAATATAATAGGGAACCTGAAATTATTTGGCTGATATTCCAGTTTTTCAGTCATACTCAGTGTTTGGGGAGAGGAAGGCAACATATTAATGTATTTTTATAGATATTATTTCCTTCATAGCAAAAAATAAAGAACATCTCAGAAAAGGTATGTTTCAAGGAATTACATTCTGCACATTGGTTTGGAAGTTCTCTCCTTGATCTTTCTTTTCCAAATAATTTTTTTTCATTATGAGTAATAGATCCTTAAGGAAAAAATTAGAAAATATACCAAAAAGGGCATGAAAAATTATCTATACCACCACCTAGAGATAGACACTGTTATCATTTAGCCATATTTATTGTTAAACATTTTCAATATACTTCCATTTTTTTTTACCAAAAGTTGGACTATGCTGTTTACTGAATTGTGCACAAAATTTTTCCTTTGCAACAATAATACATATTATTGTTATTTTTCCTTATATCATAAAAAGATTCTTCTAAAAATTCATACAGAGATTCACAAATATACTATTTCATTGTATGAAAAAAATAACTAACCATTTTATTTTATTTACATTGTTTTTCTATTCAAATCATTCTGCAATTAGTGTGCCCAAATATAAATCTTGGCTCAATCCTTGCCAAGAGGCAAACATACCCTGACAAAGAATTTGAGCTTTACCATTGTTCTTGAAAAATATTACCAACTTGTCTTTTCTTGTAAATTGTATCAATTTACGTAACTATGAATCCTGAGAGGGTCCATCTCAACATGCATGTGTTAACATTGGCTATTATATGTTCAAAAATCTTTCGCTTACTTGAGAGATAGAATAAGATATCTAAATTTAATTTTTTCTGCTATTGAAATTAATTATTCATATTATTAATATTTATGTGTAATTCAAAAACCTCCATTAATGATATAGTATTGTGTCTGTGAAGATTTTTTAATGTCTTTATCTTCATTACTGATTTTACCATCTTTTGATTTAAAGAATCCTTTAATAGCATTTGATATTTTTGCCTTAAATTCTAGCACCAATATTACTTTTTAATATCTACACTGTCATTGAATTTATTCACCAATATTTCTAAACATATGCATTTCAGGTGCATAAACCAGAACTGGCATGTCACTGGATTTATCCTTTCCTTACGGTGTTTGATTAACATTTGTTAGTGTCACTAATGCTTGACCACACTTCTGTCATTATTCTGTATGAATTTTCTTTTAGTCTTTTTTAAACATTTGCTTGCTGGCTTTTTTCCGGATAGAATTTTGGGTTTTGGTTTGGGGGTGTTTTGGGTTGTTGCTTAGTTGGTCTGATTTTGTTTTGTTGCTATTGTTTTTTAGCTTTAGTTTGGAAAGAAGAAATCCTACATTTATTGCTTAAGCAACTACTATAAAGCTTTCTAAAGAAAGTCTTAAACAATATTGATATATTAAGCAAACCAAAAGAGTTAAGGGCAAAGTAACCACGTGTTAGCTACCACTAATAGAAAATAAAATGCTTGTTTTTTCACTTTTATGTACTCTCCAATTTCTAGATTTTAATTTAATTTGGGGTACTAATCTTGTGTTTTTCTTTCTCAATATTTCATATAATAAAAGTCATTTATTTTAAAGGGAAACTATTTTGTAACCCATATGGTACTTTGAAAACTACACACACTAAGTATTTAATCTAACGATTTTTACTAATAATTGAGACGTGGGGCTTTTTGCAGACACTATTTTTTTCATCAAGAATTCTTGTCTTTAATGTAACTTGTATTGCTATAACTCTTTTGATTTTTTTTATTCAAGTTGCCCAGATAAGATACCTTTTTGGTGGCCCTTACACATTGATAACTTAGCTGGGTGTAAAATTATTTCAAAGTTTTGTAATAAAAACAACAAAAATGGGAAGAATAAAAAAAGAAGAAAAAGAACTTATACATATTTTCGTACTATGTTGAAGATATTCTTGTAAGTACTTTAAATATATTACTTCTTATATAGTAAAGTGACTAAAAGATAATCAATGTCTTTTGTTGAGGACTTGGGAAACTTATGTTAAGTTTTTTTGTTTGTTTGTTTTAGTTCTTTGTTTTCCTTAAAGTTTAGGTGATGCTGGAATTTTAAGGATTACGTAGAATAGTCCAAGTATGGCTCCATTTTTATAAGGTGGACCTGTACTTTAAGGTTCATTCTAACTTGTAGGCTGAGATCATCCTTTTTTCCAGATGGCATTTTCCATTTCCCTGACTATTGCTCTTGATTCATCCTTCTATTTTTTATAGAAATCTTACTTCTCTTTTGGATGGGCCCTCTGTGTCTCTCATGCTTTTCTCTTCTTAATGTTTAAAAATGTAATTTATATTTTATTGCATCAATTCAGTTTTCATGAAACTTTTTTTCTATTTAACTCCCCTATTTATCTATTAAACAATTAAGTTTTTCATGTATATGTAATACTCCACATCATAGATTATTTTCCTTTTCCAAAGTGGTTCCCCACACACATACATATACCTCTCTGTCTTTCTCTCTGAACTTTATTTTTGTTCCTAAGTAAGATTATTTTCCTACTTACTTATCTCATAGATAAGAGCAGTTGCCTGCTTAGTAGTAGTTTACAATCAAATAGAAGACTGATGGAATTTATGCAGCTCCCTGATTAAAGCTTTGACATTTTCAAAGACCATAGATGAAGGCAGAGAAATAAGGAATAAAGGGTAAATTATATTCACAGTCAATTTGCACCATAGGTTCTGAGATTCATAGATCGAGGGGTACTGTGGAGAGACATGGAGCCATCTCAGCCACTTCCAACAATTTACTGCTCACTCTACTTGCCACCTTGCTCAGAGGCCAGTCATGCAAGATCTTTCTGCAGTGTGCTGGGCACTGAGCTAATTATTGCAAACATAAGGGAGAACAGACTTTCCTACTTTCAAGGAGCTGATGAGGGTTACAAACACAAAAACAGTGTGTTCCAGCATTATATGGCCATGCTATGATATGTAAATATTGAATACTATAATGTTTTAGAGAATGGACACATATTATCAGGTTGTAATATACCCACATAAATAGAAGTATTTCTGTAGAGCTACCACCAGTTGAACCAACTTCAATTTTTTTTTTCTATTTTGTTTTTTTAGAGACAGCATCTCACTCTTATTCAGGCTTGTCTTGAACTCCTGAGTTCAAGCAATCTACCCACCTCAGAGTCCCAAGTGTGAGCAACCATGGCTGGCTGAACCCACTTTGATTGACTTGATTTTTGAATGTGTTGGGACAAATTTATTTGTTGGTTTGACTTGGTTTGGTTTGGCTCGGTTTGAGTTTTTTAACCTCATTATCTAACTAATCTCACTATCTAATTTTGTTCTTAATAAAATTTAGCTGTTTTCTCCTCTGTATATCACCTTATGCCAAAATCAGGCTAAGAAACAATTCTTTTTTCTTCACATCTTTATATATCCGTGTGCCTCAAGAGCTCACCCAAAAGTTGCACCTAGTAAAGTCAGAAGCCTAGATACAATAGAGTAAACTTGTTCTACTTATGTGTCAGTAAATCAGTTTGCATGGTAAAACAACCACAATCACAGCTCAGTGCCCATACACCAAAGCTGGAGGGTTCGAATTCAACCCAGGCCTGCCAAACAACAATGACAACTATAACCA
>NW_003852436.1:8358326-8458756 GCF_000181295.1 Otolemur garnettii | reverse complement strand
AGCTCCATTCATAATAGCCAAGTCATGGAAGAAGCCCAAGTGCCCATCAACCCATGAATGGATTAATAAATTATGGTATATGTATACCATGGAATATTATGCAGCATTAAAAAAGATGAAAGACTTTACCTCTTTTACATTTACATGGATGGAGCTGGAAAATATTCTTCTTAGTAAAGTATCTCAGGAATGGAAAACCAATATCCAATGTACTCAGTACTACTATAAAACCAATTTATAGTAGGGAGGTGGTTCGATGGAGGGTTAATGGTGGGACCATACCTATGGAGCATATTGCAAGGGTACAAGTCAAATCTATCAAATATAGAACACAAATACCTTAACATTGTGATTAAATGAGGTAAAAGCTTTAGAAAAGTGTTTTCTTTTTATATACATGCACATAATATATAGAAATAAATATATAAATATATATTAGTAGAACCTCCATAGTTGACCACCTCCCTACACTGACCACCTCAAGTTGACTAATTTATGCCCCACATGTACATATCAGTACAACAGGCCTAGCTCTGGAGAACACTTAGAGAACAAAAAATAGACCTGCCATTTGATCCTGCAATTCCTTTATTAGGTATATATCCAGAAGACCAAAAATCATATTACAACAAAGATATTTGTATCAGAATGTTTATTGCAGCCCAATTCATAATTTCCAGGTCATAGAAGAAGCCCAAGTGCCCACTGATCCACAAATGGATCAACAAACTGTGGTATATGTACACCATGAAATACTGTGCCACCCTAAAGAAAGATGGAGACTTTATGTCCTTCATGTTTACATGGATGGAGCTGGAAAGTGTTCTTCTTAGCAAAGTATCAGAAGAATGAAAGAAAAAGTATCCAATGTACTCAGCCCTATTATGAAACCTAATTGTAGCCTAAGAATATGGGGGAGGGGGAGGGGAGTGGGGTGGATGGGTGGAAGGAGAGTGATTGGAGGCATATCCTCTATGGTTTATCTTACAAGGGTAAAAGTGAATCTTTCTAAAAGTAGAATATAAACATTTCAACACAATAACTAAGAAAATGACATAAAGACTTTTAACCAGCTTGATGAAAATATTTCAAATTGTATATGAAAACACCACACTGTACCCCATGATTGCATTAATGTACACAGCTATCATATAATAAATAAATAATAAATAAATAAAATAGGCCTAGCTCTTTATGTTGACCACCTCCATATGCTGATCAGTTTGTTACAATCCCCTGGATTATAGATCAAGATAGTCTACTATATCTTCAATATATAATGTACATACAAATATACCTGCTTTTGTACCTATTACATATACTTTTATATGGAGATACATCCATATACATATATCAGTGTCAGTTTGGAATTTAAGAATTTATTGGTGTGGTGGTGCATATAAGCATTTTTTTGCATGGTGAATCATTTATTATGAAAACCATTATCCGTACATGACAACAGAAGAACAATCCAGACGGGAAGAGTGAGGATGAAAACTCAAAGTCTTGACAAATCACTGCAACAAGAGATTCTTCTCTCAATTTGCTGATGGTCTGTTTCTCCAGATTAATAGTAATCTGATACCATATGTTTAGTTCAACCCCTACAGCTTTTCGCACAGGCCTCTTTTGGACTGAGCCTGCTAGGTCAGCGGCTTCAGCTGCTGTTGGCAGTGTTTTGATTTTTCACAAGAATTGTTACTGTAACTCTGAAGCTAACTAAGTTTCTTAGATAAACTTTTCAACTACAAGTTTTTCTCTCTTCATTGGGATATCAGACTTCCAAAGAAGCCAACAGTGTTCGTGAGTTATTTATATATTTAGATATATGATCCTAATCACATATTTATAAATATTCTCTGAGGATTTATGGAAAGGTTTGAAAAACTGACAATCTAGTGTGATACTTACATTTCCCTGCGAAATTGCTTAGCATTTGTATTAATATTATTTGAATGTTGGGATAATAATACAATAAAAGTGGAAATCCAAGTACTTAGAAAAATATTATTCTCTGTATATTTTATCAAGCTCAATTTCATCATTAATTAAAGCCTTTTCAGAGAAATGTTATTATATACTTTTGGGCAATTAAGACATCATACACAAGCATGGCCCAGTGGCTCATACCTGTCATACCAGCACTTTGGGAGGCTGAGGTAGAAGAATTGATTGAGCCCAGCAATTAGACAAAAGTGTTGGAACATAACAAAGCCCTATCTCTATAACAAATAATAATATTATTTTTTAATAATAATAATTTCAATAATAATAATTAGCCAGGCATGATGGTACTCACCTGCAGCGAACCTACCTAAATGGAAGGCTGAGGTGGGAGGATCACTTAAGTCCAGAAACTGGAGGCTAGAAATTGGAGGCTGCAGTTAACTATGATAGATAAAACCACTGCGCTCCAGCCTGAGCTACAGATTGAAACCTTATCTCTAAAATTTAACAATAATAACAAGAAAAAAAATCACAAGTATGTGAAAGGTGAAATATGTGAAAAAAACCTAAATGCCCTAATTTATAACAAATATATCCAATTCATTTTTAATAAATAAAAGAGTCAATAAAATGAAAGAGCAAGTGGATCTCTAGATAGGAACCATTTAGAGTTCCCTGGAAGATCTCAGATATTCTCAATTAACAAGGAAAAAGGATTTCCAAATCTATTCAGATTTTTCCAATCATTGATTTTTTTTGAGGAGGGAAGCTTATGTCATTCTCTGAAAGGCATTGAGCTTTACAATTTGAATCTTGGAAAAGGCAGGGAAAAACAGGTACAGGCAATGGCTTCAATGTTTTCAGGGAATATTTAATGTGAGTGGACTGACTCGGAAAAAACATATTGTCTAGGACAGTTTTTACCAACTCCTGGGCTTTCAAAATACTGCTTGGAGAAGTCTATTCCTTGTATTATATCTAATAATTCATTTAGGGAAAATGACCTTGTTGTGCAACTCTGTTTGGAACTGTTAATTAAAATTAACGAGGATCTTGCTGTTTTGCACTGGCTTGTTTCTTAGATCAAGCTAGTTTAATCTGGACTGGTCTGACGTCCTGCCTGGACAGGTTTGACAGTCTGCCAAGAAGCCGGCAAAAGGCTGTGGAAGGTTAAAAATCTGAGCTGCCAAGTAGCAGAGTTCTGAAAGTTGAATGTGAGACATGAACAGAAAGGAGAACTGAAACTCAGAATCAAAGATAGCAGTGCTGAAGAGAGCTGCTCCCTCTGTATCAGAAAGATTTCCTGGGTTTTTTTCAGTTATCAGTCAAGAAGTATGCGTAGATATTCAGAAACTTTCAGTAAAATAGCTAGAATTGGCACTAAAATATGTGAAATATTTTATGTCAGAGACCTGTATTCAGTCTGTTTTGTCTGTTCCATATCTTCCTATGACTAATCATAGTAATAGTAATTAATAGTAATAATAATAAATCTAGATTGTGTTCGTATGAGAGCCCTAAGTTTTGCTATTAGGATCGAGAAACATTTCACTCTTAAAACATATTTAAAGAAGTAATAACTCTTAAACAATTTACTAGGTTCCCTAAAGACCTACAAATGATATGTAAATTATACTTGGCAAATATAGATGTTTCACTCACACAAGAGGAAAACCCAGCAAATTTAGAGGGGACTATCACAAGCCTCAGATAGCACTGTTCTCTCTCAACCGGCCCACACGATTCCCTTCCCCTAACCAACTACACGAGGCAGTGTTATTTTGTTGATACTTACATTAGATGGAAATTTAGGAAACATAAGTCTTCACCATTTCCTGACTATTTAGCAATCACATTTTAATAAACACCTTCCTCTCATTACATTGCTTATGTTCCGTCCCTTTATGTGACGACTAATTAGTAGTAACGTAAGAGGATGTTGTAAAGCTGTCAGGTTTCCTCCAAAATGATGAATAGATGCAACAGAATCCCAACCCACATCCAGCAGGATCATTTCTTGGAAATCATCGAGCTGACTCTAAAATGTATATGAAAAGGCGAAGGCATTAAAATAGCAAAACGAATTTTGAAAAAAGAACAAAGTCTGCCTTGTTTTCAGACTGTCTATAAAACTTCAGTAGTCAAGGCAGTGTGGTATTGGAGACATGACAGGCACTCAAATCAATGGAATAAAGAGTCCAGAAGTAGACCCACACATATCTGGTCAATTGATTTTCAATAAAGAGGCAAAAACAACTCAATGTCAAAAGGAGAGTCTTTTCGATAAATAAGGCTGGACCAATTAGCTATCCATGTGAAAAGAAAAGAGTATCTTGATCCATATCTCATACCCCACGCAAAAAGTCTAACTCAAAATGGTTACATACCTCCACATAAAACTGTAAAAAGCTTTGTGAATTTGAATTAGCCACGGTTGTCTTAGGCATGACAACAATGGCACAGAGCATTAAAGGGAGAGAGAGAGAAACTGAAAATTAGACTACATAAAAAAGAAGAACTGCTCTCAAAAGACACTAGTAATAAAAGACACTTTTATTCTCAAAAGAAAATAGAAAGACTAGACACACACTGGGAGAAAATATTTGCAGTACACATATCAGATAGGAAAAAAACCCTGTATATACATAGTACAAATATATCTCTCAATATTCAATAATAAGAAAGCAAACAATTCAATAATACAAGTAGGCAGCTACTTCACCAAGGATACTGCACAGATTTCAAGTAAATACATGAAAAGATATTCCCTACCATTTGCATTTGGAAAACACATTAGAACGACAAGATAGCGCCTATTACAATGACTAAATTTTTTTTAAGTGCTAGTAAGAACGTGGAACAACTGAACTCTCATACATTAATGGTGAGAATGCAAAATAATAAAGCTTCGAAAACAGTTGGTAATTTCATAAAAAGATAAACATACTCGTCCAGTAAGAGGAAGCAATCTGACTCCTAAGAATTTACTCAAGTGAAATGAAAACTTGTATTTACACAAAACCTCCATGCAAATGCTTATAGCAGCTTTCTTTGTGATTACCCCAAACTGGAAATAACCCCAATGTCCCTCAACTAGAGACTAGGTAACAACAAACCATGGTGCAGCTATACAACGGGATATCACTCAATAAACTAAAAGAATAAGCCATTGGTACAGCAATGTGGGTGATTCGCAAATACATTCTGTTAAGAAAAGAAGCTAGAATCAAAAGTCTCTAATTTTACTTATGTGACATTCTTTCAAAGGCAAAACTGTAGGGAAATAAAATAAATCTAATGATGAGAAGAGGCTAGGAATGAGGAGAGGCATTTCCTGCCAAGGGTTAGGAGGAAGTTTGGGGGTGTCAGAATTGACCTATAGATTGCGGTGATGGCAGTGGTTACACAGATGTATATGTTTGCAACACTGCCAAATGCTACACTGCAAAGCATAAATGGTGTTGGGAGAGGTATTATAGAAAGGTAGAAAGAAGACGGGGCAAAGTTTAGAGCCGCTGAGGAGAGTGAAACACGGCTGAGCTAGGGACGTGGGCACACAGAGCTCGTGGGGCTCTCTGTCAGACCTGTGTGAACTTGGCCATTTGATATGTTTGGGTCCTTGACTCCGCATTATTTGACTTCTCTAGGCCTCCATAGCTCCTACAAAATGCTGTTACTTAACACCCATTCCATGTGCGACACTGTGGCTGAATGAGAGGACACATAGGCTTTAGACGCATGGAGTGTTGGACACAGAATGCAAGTGCTTGGCAAATGGTGGCTGCAGCAGACGCCCCTGGTACCCCAGACACATCCCCTGGGCCCTCTCTGTGTGGATCAGGTCTGTCTGCCTCAGACTCAGGCACACTGACAGCACCCCATCTCAAGCTTGTGCTTCTGATTTCTGCATTCCCTCCCAGATCCGGGAGCACTGCTGGGCTGACCTCAGGCACAGCCCAGAAACATTAGGGAGCTGAGATCCTAAACTGAGACAGCTCTCAGCAAGAGGAGCACAGCAACCAGCATCGTGCCATTGGGGAAAACTCTGGAGGTTCGAAGCAAACGGAGGCCCCTTTCACAGCAGCAGCCACGATGGGGTTCCCTCATTCCTCTTCCCCAATATCATACTCATTACTCCAGCTTCAGCTTCCCGAGATCACTCCTCAGAATTATCTTCTCTCCCAAGGGCCCATTCAAGGTTTTCTTCTCAAGAAAATTCAAACAGACACAATAACTTTTATATTATCAGAGAGCTGTATTTTTATTTTTCTACTTTGGATTAATATGAAGGTACATTTGATGAGGAAGGATTTGGAGAAAGCTGAATTTTTTTTTTTTTTTTTTAGAGACAGAGTCTCACTTTCTCACCCTGGTAGAGTGCCTTGGCATCACAGCTCACAGCAACCTTCAACTCCTGGGCTTAGATGATTGTCTTGCCTCAGCCTCCCGAGTAGCTGGGACTACAGGTGCCCACCAGAATACCCAACAATTTTTTTGTTGCAGTTTGGCTGGGGCTGGGTTCAAACCTGCCACCCTCAGTATATGGGGCCAGCGCCCTACCCACTGAGCCACAGGCACTGCCCAGAAAGCTGCATTTTTAAATTGAATGCTGTGACTTAGAAATGTCCATTCCACATGCTCCACTGTGCATCTCCTTTTTGGTCAGTGCTGTTCAAGTTGTGATTTGCAGCTTGCTAAGTACCTGTATCCGTATTATCTCATTACTTTGCAGTTCTGTGCGGCCATGGAGCACAGAATTCACAAAGACACCTTGCCACTTACAGTTCTGTATCACAACTATATTCCTCTCTGGTCGGCCCCCGCCCACCTTTGCCACCTAACAGAAAATGTCTGCTTTAAGACGGATGACACCCATGTTCTTAATCTCCTGTCTGCTCTTTCCACTGCATGCCTAGTTTCTGAGCATCCCCAGGGCCTTCACATTGCAGCATACCATTACCCTGAGCTACTCTGTAAAATGGACTGGCGTGACCCTGTGGGCTCCCAGGCACAGACACACCTTTAGCTCCCGGGGAGCTTTTATGAACAACACAAAGTAAAAACACAGGGAGTACTCAAGCAGAAAGGCCTGAAAGGAGAAACACAGTCACAGCCATACTCAGCCCTATCCCATGAGATTCACGCTTTAAAGTTCTCCAGACATCTCCATTTGCTAGTTCCTCTGCCCCTTGCTCCCATTCATGGTTGTTTGGAAAACAGCTTGTAGCTATTTGCAAAAAACAACTTGTATTATCAAAGAAAACTTAACCCTAGACTGTGTAGCAGACAAGGCCCATCCTAACAAGATTTAGCAAACACAAAAGCAGTCTTGAAATATTGTTGTATCCTTTAAAATGAAATTATTATCTATATATGGCCCTCCACATCTGGTTATGGCACCAAGCTGTGCTTTCAATGGTTTTATAGTTTGTACTAGTGCTGTCTAATAGAAGTCTCGGTGGTGATGGAAAGCCTCTATATCTGTGCTGGCCAGTGAGTGCTTGAAATGTGGCTAGTGCCTCTCAGGAACTGAAGTTTTAACTAAATATTTCCTTTTAAAAATTTACAAAAAGTTTAAAAACAAGCAACAAAAACCAAGAGGCCTATTATAGTCCTCTTAAAAGGAAAGATTTTCCTGAAACACTGAATATATAGTTTGATACTAGCCTTTACATACTCCAACTGCCATAGAGAGGACAGTTTTAAGCAGATTATCCAATAAATCGTGGCCTCTTACATTATTTTGTTTCTCTAAATGGAAACATAAAGAATTCCCAATAGTGCCATGCCCTGCTTCTTCATCTATTTCCCATATCATTGTTGAAAGCCTAAAGACATAAATGATCTCTTTTGTAGATAATCTAACCTACTTAGAAACTATCAGAGTGCAGGCAACTGACAACATCAAGTAACTTAATCAATAAAAATATGCAGTCGAAAATAAGGCCTTCCCAACCTCTCATCAATTTTGATGTTATTCAAAGGATACACAATGTCAGGCAGGAGGACTAAGTTCAAGAGATCTGTTGTACAACATGGTAAATGGAGTTAATAACAACATACTCTATCCGTGAAAACGGCTAAGAGAGTAGATTTTAAGTGTTCTCACCACTGTAAAAACATACACGAGGTAAGGCATATGTTATTTAGGCCAATGGTATTATTCCATGACGTATGCATATTTCAAAACAATGTATTTTTATATCATAAGTATACACAATTTTTTTGTCAATTTAAATAAATAAAGCAATAATAAAACTAACAAATAAAATAAGCCCTTAACCCCCCTGGCCCACTAAAGCTGTAATCTCAGATGTCAAGTGACTTTGGAGTTATTCTTCAGCCTTCCTGCCTTCTGCATTCTTGGCAGCGTGAGGTATCACTGAAGACAGACGGCTTCCTTGTTGCCCCCTCCCTGTCGTCCAGAGCCTGTGTCATCCTTGTTTTATCCTCCTCCCCTGACCATCCTTTATCCCGTTCCATCTTTGGTCCTCCTCTGCCTTCATCATGGCTCGGGCTCTCTCCTTAGCCTTCCATATTTCTCACACTTCACCTCTTGAAAATCGAATTGATCCATTTCTGCACTTTACCTCTCCGCTCTAGGATGATAGCTCCAAAAACCCAGCCTCCTCCATAAGTGTTATAGTATGTTCCAGAATCATCTATGCTTGGATATCTCACTTCTATCTCCATTTTATGTCTCTGAAACCCAACCTATCATCTGCCTCCCATAAGCAAGTCTCCATCCTGCAGCTCATTTAAACCAAGAAGGTCAGAATCATCTTCGATTCCTCCTCTGATAGGAAATGAAGAAGCAAAACTCTCTACTAGTAAATAAAGACATCAAATCCTCTCTTCCCTTCTCATCACCACCACTTTATCTCGGTTCCTAGGCAAATGCAGAATCTCCTAGTTAGTCTCTCCACTCGACTTTTCCATCCTTCAATACAACTTGCACTGTTACCAGCTCAGCCTTCCAAAGTGATTACTTCAAAATCATTCTGTTTATCAATAATTTCCAATGGCTCTCTGTGACTTCTGCAGCATTGAATCTAAATTCTTCATCTTTTCACTCAAGGGCCCATTTTTAATGTTAACCCACCTTCTCTACCATTACTTCTTTCCTAATGCAAATTCTGTTCCTCTGTCCAGACTTCTTGCTTACAGAGCATCTCCCAACTCCTGCCCATGAAAGTCCTCTCTTCCTCATGCTGTCAATCCATCCAACCCCATGTCAGGTCCTGCCTTGTTCACCCTTCTCCATGTGCCTCTGTAGATATTAAGCCCTTCTGATCTTTAAGAACTAATCTTGTCCACGTCACTTATTTGTCAGTTATCATTAGTTGACTATGCGTACCTTGCTTATAAGAGAGAATTAGTGCATGCATGAATAAATACCCTTGAACAGTGCCTAGCACAGGGTGAGCACTGAACAACTGTTAGCTATTATTAGCATGATTTTGCATGACTAGCATGATTGATACTAGTCGTAGCAATAATAATATCCAAGCATAGTATCGCGAAATTAGTACGTTCTCAATAAACATAAAACCTTTAAAATAATGTTCATGCATGAATGCTTTGTAAAGCAATTTTTAGGAGCCTGGAAAGAAGTGAGCGAAGGGGGTGGGGGAGCCTTAACTAATTATTATGAGTTTGGAAAATAGATTTTGCATTAAAACTCTTTTATGAAAAGCTTTATCCAGTTTGTGTATACATCCAAATTATAATATATTTAGTCTCTTCTCAGGGATAACAGCCCTCCTCCTACCCATCTGTCATGTCAGGTTGCACTGAGCAAATGCTAATCTACCTTTTTGATATACCATTTGACAATTTCTGGTTTCAGATATCACACGCAAGGTTGCACATCAGTGAATTAAATTTGAATCCATATTGTCAAGTGCATATTTAGAAGAAAATTATGTTGCCTCTTTTATATAAACTTAAAAAGTAAAGCTGTATATCAAGCAAGTGTCTGCATGTAACTCGAATGCAGAAGATAAAAGCAAGGCAGAGGAAGACATCTTATCAGCCATGAAATTACTGAATCAACTCACTTGATTTATGGAAGGAGGTCTACACAGCTCTGGCTGAACTTCTGCAGTGCAACTGCTGGATGCTTCTTCCATTAATTCATTAAATAAAAAGAGCGTTCTTTTCATTCTAATTACCTTAGTTATACATGTTAAGTATGCTAAAAGCTAAACACAAGCAATGATATTCCTGTCATTTTATTTCATCTGCCAACTCCTCAGAAATAATTAACCTATATTGAGAGAAGCAATTCTTCCCTCAAAATGATTTTTACCAATGCAAGGGAAGCAGCATGCAATAAAAATTCATATAACCTAGTATTCGATACAAAAATAGAACTGAAAAAGCACTAACAGCAATTTAGTTCAATACAAAGGAGAAAATTGCTGGTGTTTACCTTAATTTCTTTCATAGGGTAAATTTATATTTCAGATTCACCAGACTTTTTTTAAAGATTTTTTTTTTAATTTTAGAGGCTAATTTTGTTGTAACAAGGAGTATCTGGAGATTTTTCCATATTCAAATCGAGAATATCAATTTTTAATATATTTGAATCCAAAAATATTGACGTGATTTCTGACCTCCCAAGTCAACAATAGAGGCAAAAAGTCATGTTTGGGAGAAACAGCTTTAGTCCCTCATTGCCAACTAGAGATAGATATATAGATGATAGATTAGATTAAGGTAATCAGACATCCCTCTCTGGGGGAATAGTCCCAATTTTTAACAATTTGTCCCACGTCCCAAGGCATTTTTTTAAAAGTCCTGATTTTTGGAAAGAATGCATGACAAGCTAGGGAACTCGGGACAACAGGAAGGGAATATACTGCTGCTGAAAAGGTTAATGTAACTTCATTTGGAAATGCAAAGGCTAATGTAAACTCCCTACTCCCCTCCTGTGCAAGGTTGCCCAGGTGGACCAGTGCCCTACTCCTCTGAGCCACAGGCACCGCCCTATACATAATTTTTTTTAACATATTCTATTTGTAAATTGTACTTATGTTGAAATTAAAAATATATATATTACAATACCATTTTTGCGTTCTATGAAAATTTTTGTTGCTCCATATAGACCAAATTTTTAATTAAGAAACCACCTCCCCACCCCACCCCACCCTGCAATGGTGTCCTGCTTTACCAATGTTAAAATCTGATCACCTTAGATTAGATGATAGTTAGATAGATAACAGAAATAGGAAGAGGAACAGAAGTTTGGTTAATATGATTCTGTACAATGCTTCAGTTCATGCAAGAAAGTTACCTTGGTTCAGACATGCATTTTCCCAGCCCTGTAACTATTTGCACCACCAAGTAAAAGCAGCTGACCTCCACGCAGCAGCACAGCTCCCTGAACAGGTGGCAAACAGTCACAGTACTACACTCAAAGAAAGAAGCACTGCATGGAAATGCTTGGTGAGAGGTTTCCTTCGTTTGTGCATTTCATACCAAGCCCGACACCGGTCCTCCACCTGCCACTCACCCCTCTCCCCCACCTTCTTAACCCAGAAGCTTCCACCCTCTGCTATATTCACTGCCATCCAGCTATACTCACCTTTTCTTTTCCTTTTTGGGGGGTGAAATCAAAATGTACTGTAGCTTCTTTTTCAAAGTATTGCAAGTCTCTTAAAACTGAATTAGTGTTAATAATTAGAATTGTTTATTTTTTTCCTGTATGTACA
The DNA here is from genome assembly GCF_000181295.1 of Otolemur garnettii. Lineage (NCBI taxonomy): Eukaryota > Metazoa > Chordata > Mammalia > Primates > Galagidae > Otolemur > Otolemur garnettii. Next base: position 8,447,093 of record NW_003852436.1, on the reverse strand, counting down.
GGTTATAAAGTTGTACAGGGTTGAGTGGCCCGCCCTAATTTTACCTTTCCATTATGTTATTTTTAGACATGATTTTGTAGAACACATATTTATTATTTTTTAGACATGATTTTGTAGAACATAAAGTTGTTCAGAAAAGCATACATCCTACTCTAGCAGAGAAAATGTTTGCATTCTACTTGAGACTGTCTCAATACAATGTTTTATTCTTACTCTTAAACCATTTTACTTACATCACACACATTTGTTTCTAAGACCCCCTTCAAGGCATTTGCAAATTTCCCCTCTTTTTACTATCATCACAGACCTGGGCTGTGGAAAGACTCCAGATAGATAGATAGATAGATAGATAGATAGATAGATAGAGATATGTTATTCATAAATCTACAGTGGTGCTATACAGCACTCATTGAAAGGATGCTCTTCAAATTATTTTCTTCAGAAATATTATTTGATACTAACTGGTTAAGTCATTAACGTTTCAATTCCACCAATCATCTGTGATTTATAATGTTCTACCCATCTAATTACAGCACTGTGACTCATCTCTTCTGTTTCATTGCACAAGACTTCTTGTAAAAGATAAAAGGGTTTTGTTCACCTGTCATCTCTCTTTTCTTTGCCTTCTCTTCATTTCCCATGTCAGTCTTTGTCGTGCGGACTTTGGGATGCGAGTCACCTGCCTGCTATCTTGCTGACACATTTCTGCAAGTATTTCTGGCATATCGTTGTACGCCAAGCTTGCCCTTCCTCTCACAGAGGCTACATCCTTCAGCACGTCCCCCCTCAACCAAACTCTTCCATCTGTCTGATGAGCAATTAATTCTCTTGAAAAAAAGCAATAGGCCTCAGTGGCAGTTCGTATCAGTTTTTACTGTATCAAGAGAACCCATTGGTGCAACTTGAGTGGTGCTCTTTTAGCTGTTTTATTTTTTAGTTTTGTGTTGTTTTGTTCAGATCAGTAGATTCCTTTTTCAGATCAGAGGAGTGGAGTGTTTAAGTCAAGAGCATGAATTCTAGAGCCACGATTTCAAGTTCACATCCTCTTCTACCGTTCCCTCACTGTGCGGTCAAGCTATTTAACCTCTCTGGGCCTCAGTTTCCTCATAGAATTGTGGGTATATGTAAATGAATAAATACATATGAAGTGTTTACAACATTGCCTGGTATGTGGTAAGAGTAAATAAATAGGGGATGGTGTCACTGTTACTGTCATCTTCCATGTCACTGCTTTTTAGGACATGTCGTTTCTCAATGCTCTTAAATTGCGTGTGTGGTTACTAAATCATAAAGTACACTTTGGAGTTTCACATAACCAAGATGTGGCAAATTGAGGTTAATATCTTCGAACACACACACACACACGTGCACACACACGTGTCAGGCAGGAATGCTTTAAAACCTTGTCAACTTCTCTAGCACGCTGGCACATGGACTGGGGACCCAGTGTGGTAGATCTGGGAAAGTAGAATCTCACCTAATTGGTTGACTCATCCAAAACAGCCTTCCAGTGATCTGTAATGTGTGGAAGTGTGAATTTGGATTATACTCTTGGATTGATATATGGGAATAAGACATTTCATTAAGTCATTAATTCATTTAGAAAATAAATAAATAGTTCTTATCCCATGCCAAGCACAGAGTAAGGAGCTACAGGTACAGAAACAAACAAAAGACAGGGGCCTTACTGTCTCAGAGTTTTTCACTCTGGTAAAGAAAACATACCAAGAAAACACTTTAGCATAAAGTGTTACAAAATAAATAACGAAAAGTTTAATTAGCGTACACAGGAAGGCCATGGATGTTTGACCTGGGAGATCAAGACAGGCGTCAAGAGAAAGCTGTCTAAACAGAGAGCTAATGGGTGGAGAGGAATTAGTAAAAGTCTGGGTGGGAACTTCCAAGCGCTGTGAGCAGCACATATGAAGGCCACTGCAGCTATGTCCAACCACAGGAACTTAATTATTTTCATATATTCCTCTATCCCCCAACCAGAATAAGACCAGGATATCTGTCTAGTTAGTGCACTGCTATCACTTCGTCTTTCCTAGAAAAGTGCTTATACAGTAGTATAGAGTAGAGCTCTATAAATATTTGTGGAATGAATGAATAAATGTCAACGCCTCTGTTATTTTCCACTTACAGCTTCCAACCAGGAGCTCTGGTTAGTTTAATCCAATGATTAAAGACGAGTGTCTGGAGCGGCACCGTTTAGGCATGTCAAGGACCTACTGCACGAGTAACAGTGCCTGGCCTCCTGTGCTCCTATCAAAAGCTACAGTTTACTCTTCAGTGCTATCAAGGGGCAAGGAGACAATAAATATTATTTATGTTAAGAAAAACTGATAAAAATATTTCTCAGCTTTGTGAACTGGCATTGCGATTCGGCTCTGCCCACCCACGTGGGCGTGGGAGTGGCCTCCTCAAATGCTCTATACCAGTATTTGGTCCAGCTTCTCACTTGTCTTCCCATCCCAATCATAAAAAAAGTAAAGAAAGAATCCTCTGCCCCCAAATTCTAAATAGGGGGCATAAAAATTTGTATTCAATACTGGGTTTTAAAGTACGGTAATTTCAGGTCTAGGTTTAAGATAAAAAATTTGCCAGGGTTCCTGAGCGAATCCCGAAGTCTTTCTGAGAAACCACAGCGTTCTGAGTGGAAGCAAACCTGAGAGAGAGAGAAAGTAGACGAGCTCGGTTCTAGGAATCAGTAATTCTGGTGTAAGACAGGGGTATTACATCAAGTTCTTGCCCAGATTTTACTAAGTGTGACCAGTACGTTTATTTCTGGCATCCTTTTATTTTCCCATTCATAAATGTTTTCTTCTCCCTGGTCAAACCACCACCACCCCCCAATCTAGTGCCAATTTAAGGGTGAACCTCTCAGGCAATACTCTAAGCTGTCAATTTGTCTCCTTATCCCTTTACCTTTCAAACACCCTGTTAAATCGGAGACTTCCTTCTTATATATTTGAGGTCTTCATGAAAGGCAGTGGGGCTCAGTAATTAGCACTCAGCTGAAATTTCAGTCCTACCAGCTATATGCTGTGCAGCCCTTGGCAAGTTAGGGAGCTCTCTGAAGCTCTGATTCTCATCAGTTTTGACAGGGTGTTTGTTTGGTGTTTGTTTGTTTGTTTGGGGGGAAAGATTATATTGAGCAAATAGAATTAATGGATCCATGTTGCCAAGTTTATGATTAAAATATCAAATGCACTCTTGGAGAAACATCTACATTTTTGAAGGACAAGAGTCCAGAGGAAGAAAACACAGGAGATTTTTCTGGCATCATTCTAGACAATACTGAGATTAAAGAGCTTCTGAGAGAACTTTAGCCCACAGGTCTGGACAGCTACCGAATATAGCTGGTATCATGTGGTACATACAGAAGGCGATTAATAAATAGAAACTACTAAAAATTGAAGAGTTCCCAACCAATTATTGGAGCTGGATTTTGCTTAGGCATATATTAAGTGCTTTAATTTTTGACTAAACGAAATTGATAACTTCCTTATATATTTTAGTATGCAGTCGCCCTCTGAGAATATGTGACATAGTCCCATAGTGCTGGTACTTTTTGTAAATGCTGAAGTAAACACTTTCCTCCATGTTTACCTCTGAAATCAGATACATCTGACCACTTACTGCAACTAGTGAACCCCTTTCCTCTTTCTTAGAGTCCTCTTACAATGACTATTTGGTAAGTTCTGATGGTAACTCAGACAGTAAGTATGGTCATTCCTTGGCATCTGCGAGGGCTTTGTTCCAGGACCCCTGCACACACCAAAATCGTTGGGTACTCAGGTCTCTTACATAAAATGGTGTGGCAATTGCATGTAACCTACCCACATCCTCCTTTATACTTTAAATCATCTCTGGGTTACTTCTAATATGAATGCAGTGTAGATGATATATAAATAGTTGTTATACGATATTGGTTTTTTATTTGTACTATTTTTATTGCTGTATTGTTATTTTCTGCTTTTTTCCTCAGAATATTTTCAATCCCTGTTGGTTGAATCTGTGGTTGATTGAATTTGTGGATGCAGAATCCACAGATACCAAGGGCCAATGGTACAGTCCAGCGGACGACGGGTATCCATTTTGCTTCTTGGCTATTTATTCTTTGCACATTAACATTTCATTAACAATATTTACAAAGACAGATATGAACAATGTATATGTGTGAAAAGCACAATTTCTAAAACTACTTCAGTAGATAAAGACATTCAAGCTTTCAAAAGATTTGGCATCCTAGCAGTTTTTGTTTGCATGTGCTTTTTAAAATAAAAGTGGACATATACTCATTTTATTCTGAGATTTGTTTATACATCCTGAAATAATTATATATCCCTTGGGTCAGGTCATTAGAAAACCTTACTTTGAAAAACACTGTCATGATTTTCATGAACAGTAGAAATCACTGTTCTACTTAAGTGATTCTATGGAAATCAGAAAGAAAGAAAGAGAAGGAAGGAAGAAAGGAAGGAAGGAAGGAAATCCATGCATCCATAATAGAAACAGAATAAGTTTATATTTAATTTTACAAATCTTCCATTGTTTAAGGTTAATGTAAACATAGCCCCATGAATCACCACAATGGTCAACACTGACGTTCACGTACTCATCTTCTCAAAGAGATTGATTATTGGTTATCAAAATGACTTTTCACTGTGAAGACTCAAACATCCTTACTGTCTTCGTGTGTTTTGGTTTTATATTTTTGATTTGCCGCCCTGCGTACAGTCATCTACAGACCAGATCAGAATATATTACACAAAAGCAGTATACATCATAGAACCCTCACCTTCCACCATGAATTCACACATCTGTGCCAATCTAGGAGTATAATCAGTTCCAGATGCTCAAGTCTGTAATATTCCTTATAGTCATGGGTAATATAACATTGGATAGACCTGTTGCTCCACAGATTCTCATATTTATAGTTTCTGAGACATCTCAGGATGGTACAGCCTGACAAAATCTGCAGTTGCTTGTCACAGCATTCAGTGTAACTCCTGGATTGGCTTAAATAAGTCCTCTGTTGGGAAACACAGGGATAGATCAAAAGATCTATAAACATTTCAAAAGTAAAAAAAAAAAATCCTACAACTACTAAAAGAAGGAGAGAATTTTCTCTTCTTTTGCCTTAGAGCAGACCACAGACAACAAACACAAATTGAAAAAAAAATCCACTTTAGAATGCTAATCTTTTTTTTTTTTAATCATAGCTGTGTACATTAATGCAAACTTGGGGAATAATGTGCTGGTTTTATATACAATTTGAAATATTTTCATCAAACTGGTTAACATAGCCTTCACAGCATTTTCTTTGTTATTGTGTTAAGACATTATATTCTACATTTAGTAAATTTCACATGTACCTTTGTAAGATGCACCGTAGAATGCTAATCTTACACAAAGCAGTGGAAACAACACAAACGTCTATCAACTAATGAACGGATAAATAAAAATGTGGTAGACCCATACAATGGAATATTATTTAGAAATAAAAAGGAAGTATTAATACAAGCTACCACTGGATGACCTTGAAGACCTTCACATGTTTACATGAAATGCCCAGAATCAGTGTATCTATTAAGACAGAAGGAAGGCCAGAGGTTGCCAATGGCCTGGAGAGGGCAGGGTGGCAGATGAAAAATGACTGCTAACAATATGGGATTTATTTGGGGAGTAAGAAAATGTGCTAAAATTAGATTGGGGTGACAGTTACACAACTCTGAATATACTAAAAGCCATTAAATCATACACTTTAAATGGGTGAACTGTATGGTAGGTTAATTATATGTAAATAACACCATTTCCCCCCAAAGAGCAGTAGTTTGAAGACAAAATTTTTTCCTCCTACAATGGCAAAAATCTTTCTCCATGGTGTATGTAAACATGCTCTGCCACATTCAAAGAGTCTGACAATTAACTTCATGGACTCACCCTAGAAAAGGTGCCACATACCTCATTGAAAATGTCACTACAGTCAACTTCAAAGTGCTTCCCTTCAGAAGCTATGCACCAACACCAGTGCTTAGCCCACCCTTCTAAGCAATTTTGGATCTCTCTTTCTAGAATGAACATCAAAGTTATCATCATATTACCTTTGATGTCCTGAATGTCATCAAAATATTTTCCTTCAATATTTCCTTTATCTTTGGGCAAAGAAAGAAGTCTTAGCACCACATCAGATGAGTAAGGAAGGTGTTCCAATACAGTTATTTGTTTAGTAATTAAAAACTCCCTCATAGATAGTGCCGTGTGAGCTGGGGCATTGTCATGAAGCAAGAGCCATGAGTGTTGGCCAAGATTTTCAGTTAATACTTTCCTAACTTCTTCTTTATCAATGTTTACTTGGTATGCTATGCTTCTATAGTCAGCCAATGATTTTGACACACAATTTAATGAATTTTTGGAATGTTTTCATCAGTTCTGCTTGTTAATGGCTGCCCTGACCTCTCTTCATCAGTGATGTTTTCTCTCCCTTCAGAAAACATCTAATCCATTTGTACACTGACCTTTTCTTCATGACATTATCCCCATGAACTTAGACTGTCATATCCTTGATTTCACTTCCACTCTTCCCAAGTTTAATAAGAAATTTGAGGTATGTTTGTTGCTCTAATTGAAGCTCCAACATTCTCATGATGGCACATAAAACAGGCAACAATAACAAATGCCACTCAGCAAGACATTGCCACATGTCTACACAACACAGCTGCGAGACACTGATATATCAAGGTTATGAAACCTTACTGAGTTGTTCATACAGTGCTGTAAGAGTGAGGTAGCAAAGTCACGAAATTAATTTGTAAACTTTCATGTGTTCTAAAATACCATGTGTTGTCTTTCTGAAATTAAAATTTATTTGACTATTCTGCATGTTCTACTATTCTTGTTAAATCTGACAACGTGGACCTGTGGTTATTTATTTTTTAGAGATATATGGTGCTTTCTAAAAAGAGCTCAGAGCAGTTGACAACAAAACCAGGTTAGGCATAGCTGAGAAGGGGAGAAATTTGTTCCAAGCCCTAAGTCACTCATTCATTTACTCAGTTCTCCCTGTACCCACATTAGGCAAGACACTGGGAATACCATAGTAAGAAGGATAGACTCCCAACTAATAGTCTGGTAAGAAAAATAAGTGAAAAATAAAGTGTGATAAATGACAAAGGATGGGAAGAAGACAGCAAGTGAAGCAGCAAAGTCAGAAAAGCCCAGATAGAGCGAAAGACTGGCCAAGACTCAGAAATCAACAAGAACATGGCTAGTTCAAAGACAGAAAGAAATTCCATGTGGAAAAGAAATACAGAAAGTACAGAATGGAAAATAGAGTGTTTTAAAGAAGTATAGAGAAACCAGATCATGGAGGGATTTTTGTTTTAAAATAGACTTCAATGTTTAAAGCAGTTTTAAGTTCCCAGTAAAACTAAGCAGAAAAATAAAGAAAGTCCCCTAATGTACTCTGCTCCCAACAATACACACAGCCTCTCCCATGCTCAATATCTCACATCAAAGGGATACATTTGTTACAATTGTGGACCTATGTTAACACATCATTATCACCCAAACTTCGTAATTTTCATCATGGTTCACTCTTGACTTTGTACATTCTATTCTATGGGTTTGGACAAATGTATAATGGCACGTATCCACCAGGATAGCGTACCAAGGAGTTAAATGCCCTAAGAATCCTCCATGCTCTGTTGATTCATCCCTCCCTCCCCCACTGGGAAGGGCCCCTGGAAACCACTGATCTTTTACTATCTCCATAGTTTTGTCCTTTCTAAAATGTTACACAGTTGGGAGTCATATAACATGGAGCTTCTTCACGTTGGTTTCTTTCACTAAGTAATATACACTAAAAGTTTAAGGTTCCTTCATGTCTTTTCACAGTTTGATATCTCATTTCTTTCTACTGCTGAATATTTAGTGCTGAACAGTAGCTCATTGTCTGGTTGTACCCAGGGAGGGTTTCCTTGATTTTGCAAGAGCCGCAAGCATTTACTTAGTCCAGTCTACCCGCTGGATAATCTTGTTCTGCCAACAGTGTGTGTTTAGTAGTATTGAATGTTCAAGAAGACAATAAAATAAAAGCTTCATCACACTTACTGGATTTGGAGACATTGATAATGATAAATTTGACAGGTTTAGATAGAGAGATTGGTCAAAATAAAGACTGAAATTAGTTGTAGACAAAATGGGAACTAGATCAAAGGCAAAGGAATGGAGACAATATACACAGTTATTTCAGGGAATTTGGGTGTAGGGTGTAGAGCAAAGGAGAGAGTAGACTGGAATGTGAGCTTGAAAGTCTATTTCTTTTGTCTTGTTTTTTATGCTTTCAGCTCTTATAACTTCTAAGCTCTTTTCCAAAGCTTATTGAGGTATAATTAACAAATAAAAATTGTATATATTTAATATGTACAACATGCTATTTGAAGAGGTTGTTTTTCCCCCACTCCTCTTGAAGCCAGAGGAACTGTACACAGTTAACTGTGTACATTAATGCATTTATGGGGTATAATGTGCTGATTTGATATAAAATGTGGAAAGCTTACATCAAAATGGTTAACATAACCATCACCTCACTTACTTATTCGTTGTGTTAAGACATTTATACTCTACTCTTAATAGTTTTGAAATGTACCATTGCATTATGCATACAACATGATGTTTTGATATACATATACATTGTGAAATGATTACCACATTCAAGCTAATCAGTAAATCCACCACTTCACATGGTTACTATTTTGTGTGTCATAAGAACATTTAAATCTACTGTTTTGTCAAATTTCACATATACAAACAGTACTAGTAACTATGGTCCCATTGATCTCCACAACTTAATTCACCCTGCATAACTGAAATTTAATTTCCTTTGACTAACATCACCCATTTTTTCTCACCTCACCATTTCCAACCCCTGGCAACCACCATTCTACTTTCTGCTTCTGTGAGTTCAACTTTTTAAAATTCCACATACAAGTGAGATCATGCAGTATGTGTCTTTCTGGGCCTGGCTTATTTCTCTTTGCATAATGTCTGCCAGTTTCATGCATGGTGTCACAAATGCCAGGATTTCCTTCTTTTTTAAGTTTGAATAATATCCCATTGTATGTATATACACTTTTCTTTATTCATTCATCCTCCATGGACACATATGATTCTATACCTTGGCTATTGTGAATAATGATGCAATGAACATGAGAGTGAAAATATCTCTTTTATCTTTTTGGTAATAGCCATTCTGATAGGTGTGAGATGATATCTTGTTGTGGCATTGATTTGCATTTTCCTGATGATTAGTGATTTTGAGCATTTTTTAAAAGTATCTGTTGGCCATTTGTATGTCTTCTTTTGAGAAATGTCTTTGTAGGTTCCTTCCCCATTTTTTAATCAAGTTGCTCATTTTTTGCCAGTGAATTGTTTGAGTTCTTAGAAGAGTTTTTAATGGAACGTCTTGAGGGTATTTAAATGCTGATCAGGAGGCACTGAGGTCTGCAGAAAGTGGAAGAAGAGAAGAACGAGAAGGAGGAAGAGGGGGAGGAGGGGAAGGAGAAGCAGAGGAAGGAGGAAGAAGGGGGAAGATGTACAAGGAGGATGGAGAGGACGAAAGGGAAGGGGAGGAGGAAGAGGAGAAGGCAAAGGAGGAGGAAAAGAAGGATAAGAAGAAGACAAAGAATATTTTTTGGACAGAAATTTGAAAGTATTTGGCTTAATGGATTCACTTTCTTGTGAAATAATTGCCCAAGTATAAAAGGGTGAATGAAGCAGCCAAAATTCAAGGTGAAGGGTGAAGAAATAGGCTGCTAGACAGAATAGGCAAGTTGACAAAGAGTCTTCTGTGGCTGGAGAAGACAGACAACAGGATAAAATTCTACCGATGTAGCTCTTCTTTTCACTGAGTAGATGCTCTGAAAGTAATATGAGACTATGAGGCCACTGTGTGTGTTTGTATACATGTGTATTTGTTTGTGTGTATCCATATGCCCACACACACACACTCCACCAATGATAAAAGTATATTTCAACACCACTTATGATGTATTATAAAGATACAAACAAAAATAACTCCATCTATAAAAGAAAAAATCCCTCATTCAAAGAACAATGTGCCAGAATGAGTCTAGGAAAATCAACTGCTGCCACCCAACTGCTTATGAATTCAGAGAATCAGGTTTAATTTACTAATCATTTACAATTCCATTATCCACAGCTAAATGCTAGAAGCACTGATCTGAATAATCTAAAACAACAGATAATCCAAAATGATTTAAATGAGGTTTTAAAAAACATAATTATTTACATTAAATTTACATTTTTAATTTGCCTTGCTGAGGTAAATATTAAAACTAGTTTAAATTGTCTGAAAAAATATTCAGTGATGTCAGGGATTAGAAGACAATTAGAGTTTAGAGAAAATCCAGAGATTAACTATAAGCAAAAAAAAAAAAGAAAGAAAAAAAGAAAAGAAAAAGAAAAAAGAAAACAAATCCTCTCAATCTGGTAGATAAACCTTTATCTGGTAGATAAACTTCTACCAGAGCTTTTTCCCCCATTATGAAATAATTGATAAATAAATGATCTCTAAATCTCCAGAACTAGAGCTGTTTCCCTTGTCAACCTGATCTTACTCTTATCCTCAGCTGAATTTTGATTTGAACTCCAACTACATTTCTTCCAACAACCAGGCTTAGTTAAATTACTTCTCAGTAAAAAATAGTTCCACTATTGGATGGAGATGGAGCCAGGACATGTGGCTAATTCTAATAAAATTACATTCCTCTTACATCTTTCACCTACTCATTCATTCAGTCAATCTTAGTCAGCATTCAAGTACTGAGCTATGTGTCAGGGACTGAGTGAACTTCTAACATCACAATTACCAATTAAAAGCTATATGATATAATGATATTATAATATTTATAACTATTATGATAGTTATGTTCTATAAGGGAAGGTACTAGACTACCCATTTAGTAGACTAAGTCTGGTGTTAGTTTATGAATACTTCCCTCAAAAAATGGGCTTTGAGGCTCGGCGCCTGTGGCTCAAGTGGCTAAGGCGCCAGCCACATACACCTGAGCTGCAGGATTCGAATCCAGCCCAGGCCCGCCAAACAATAATGACAGCTGCAACCCAAAAATAGCCAGGCGTTGTGGCGGACGCCCAAGTCCCAGCTACTTGGGAGGCTGAGGCAAGAGAATCACTTAAGCCCAGGAGTTGGAGGTTGCTGTGAGCTGTGATGCCACTGCACTCTACCCAGGGTGACAGCTTGAGGCTCTGTCTCAAAAAAAAAAAGGGGGAGGGGGGCTTTAAGGGTAATTCTTAATGAAAGTGGAGAAGAACCAGGGGCAGCAGATCATACCTATAGTCCTAGCACTCTGAGAGGCCAAAGTGGGTAGATTGTTTGAGCTCAGGAGTTTAAGACCAGTCTGAGTAAGAGTGAGGCCCCATCTCTACTTAAAAAATAAAATATAACTAGCTGGGCATTGTGCACATGCCTGTAATCCTAGCTACTTGGGAGACTGAGACAAGAAGATCACTTGAGCCCAAGAGTTTGAAGTTGCTATGAGCTATGATGATGCCAGGGCACTCTACTCAGGGTGACAAAGTGAGACTCAGTCTCAGGAAAAAAAAAATAAACTGGAGAAGGAGAGAGATTGGTAAGGATAGTAAGAGTAAGGGATCAGTTTGGACAAAGAGGAGAAAGATGTCATGATGTGATTTGTTCAAGAACATAGTTTTCTCTAGCTAGAACACAGAGGTTGTATTGTGTAGAGACTGTATGTCAAGGTAAGGATATGGGTCATATTCTAATGGTTATGAAGATTCACTGATGGAAATTTTAGAATGATGTGATGAGATTCACATTTCAGAACAACTGCTGTAGAAGGATTGGGGGGATTTGGGGGAAACATGAAACAGGTAGATGAACTAGGGAGTCTGATTAAGACAGAAGCAGTAGAACTGGAGGGCTAAAATCAAGAAATATTAAAGGAACAAAAACCACAGACTTAATGACTGGTGAAAGGGGAGAATGGGGGCGGTAAGGATCTGAATTAATTCTGAAGTTTCTAATTTCTCACTAAATCAGAGATTGTGGCAGGAAAAAAACAATGAGCAGAAGGCAATGAGTTCATCTGTGGAGATGCTGAGGGATATCCTTGTAGAGATAATTATTAAGTGAATTAATTATATACATCTGTCACTCAGGACACAGGTCAAAGGTAGAGATATACATTGAGAATGCCATAATCAAGGTGGGTGTGGATGAAGGCATAGCTCGCAGTGAGAGGGACAAAGAGGAACAAGCAGAGAAAAGGCAAAAACAAAACAAACAGACAAGATCAAAGACCCCTACACATTAGGCCACCTAAAATATAATAGGCATCCTACATAGTAAGGATGGAAGGGCTACGGCTAAGACAGAGCTCAACCTTTCTTTATCCCAATCAACTCACTCCAGTAGTTCCATTCAAAATAATTTTAAATTTTTATTGTTTCTTAAATATGTTTTGATGTTTCTTAATTTTTACCTGCAAATATATACATTTAATATATATTTTTAAAATATATATATTTAATATATAATATATATTTTTAAATACATGTAATATATTTTTATATGTATATTTGATATATATAGTTAATCTTTAACTGTAAATATATGTATACATATATATCTAAATAGCTCCTAGGTTAAAGGAATTAGGTTGATAAATACATGCTTACTTTTTATTTTTATCTCAAGATCCTGACTCTATCTGTATACCACTTCATATTTACATGATGCTATTTCGGGGATACTCATTGAAGGAGAAGAGTGGAGTATGATATTGTAGAACACCCTGTGTACTGCAAATGTACATTCAAATCCCTGCTATTTTTATAAGCACACTCCTACACAATGCAATTTTCCTCCCAGCAAGAGAGAACCTTTACCCCACTCCTTGAATCTTAGGGTGGTTTTGTTTTGGTTTGGTTTGGTTTTATACTTGGTTTGGTCAGAGGCCCATTAGCAACCATGATGCAGGCGGAAACGTGAAAGGGGCTCGGACACTGGAGCTTCCCTCTCTCACCTCCAGCAATCCACCATGGGAGCGGACCCAGGGGACCCTACTGGAGGATAAGAGACCTTGTGGAACACAAATTATCCATCTTAGCTAAAGGGTCCTTGATCTACCCAAACTTCTGTCCAAGAAACCTGCAAATAAAATCATCTCAGACCATCCAGCCTCTGTGTGAGCTGCTAGCTGACTATGGAGATTAACCAAACTGCTTCAGAATAGAAGGGCCACCCACTGACCCAGAAATTGTGATCAAATTAAATTATTATTATTTTAAATCGTAATGTTTGAGGATAATTTGTTATGCAACAATGAATTCCACCTTCTAGAATTGAATAAGAAGTCATTTAATTTGCTTTAAGTAGTTTCTAAATTTTAATCTTTGTTAAATGGAGGAAACCTCACAGCAGGCAACTTTTAGCTCTTCTGCAACTTCCGCCAGAGAAACCTACTATTCCGTAAGCAGGTTTCAGAGTGCATAGACCGTAATCATGACGATTTAGTATTTTGCATTATGAGCATAGTTAACAGGCTGGATCAAGACTGGGTAGAGACAAGCAGTTCTAACAAGTTTTCACTCTGTAGCTACAAATCTTTAAACCTCATAATAATAAGAAAGGCACACAATGTTTTTTTTACTCCAAATAATACACTGGTACTTATTATTGACCTTTTATTTTATTTTTGCTTAAAATCAAACAGATGTTCTTAAAACTATTTTGAGAAAGATGCCACAGAAGTTTTTCAAGAAAACTTGGATAAAAGTATCTCATAATTAATATTAATATTGCCACAAAAATTCAGTAAGATTCTTTCAGGTTACCAATCTCACAAGTTAAAACTAATCTTCATAAGATAATTATGGACAAAAGTTATGAATTATTCATCTTTGATTGCCCATACTCCCTCCGGTGTGGGAGGCTCTTGATAGGTATTTGTTGAATGGGTGAATGATTAACGGGCTAACTGCTTTGTCTCAGGCTTTCCTATCTGCAGTGGTTGTATATGAGATGTGATTTGACCCGTGATATAACTGACTCGATATAATTAATGCATCATTTCATAATGAGGTTCACCTGGTATTATGCTTATACATGAAACCATGCTAATGACTCAGAAAGAAAAATCTCAACTAAGAGATTTCTCTGTGCAACTTAGATTTATCCATTTCTACCCAGTTTCTGTAATAGATTATATTCTTGTTTCAAAAGAACAAAACTGGCCTAATCTAACTTTCACCTAATTTACAAGTTGTATATATAGTTACAGACATAGATGTATAGCATACATATTTATCTTCATATTTAGAGATGACACTACTGCTGGTGATTGTTATCTGAGTGGACAGGTGCGGCTGAAAACCTTTGTCCGATCAACTGTTCTTTCCACACTGTACACGCATAAAGACTATTCTATGGTGGGCAGCTACAGCCCTATTTGCAGAGTCCACTACGAGGTACTATGCTACGTGACCGCAACGTTTAAAATCACATTCTACCCATTACTGTGATTTGTAAATAGCTATACTTTTTCTAACTGGTGCATTCTATTATCACTCAGAATTCCAGAATTACACTAACTCACACGAAGTGTTACCTTGCGGGATCTTCCCAGTTTTTCTTCCGCTCGTTGTTTTTGTTTGCCATCCTCCAGCTTCACATTCAGAACCTTGGCATCTCCTGCCATCAGGCGTTCTTCACAGCTGTCCAGTCTTAAACCTTGACACTCCAATAAGATCATATGCACACTAGCTACTGTAGGTCCTCACTGTCTGGCCTGCCCCCGCGCAAAGTTCCACACCATTCAGGAGAGGAACTGGTGGGATTGCCTAAGAGATAATTGTTCACTTACTTACTGCTTATTGACTGAAGCACTAGATGCCGTGGTGAGAGCTGGGGATGTGTCAACAAACAGAGTTGCTTCCACAATGGAGCTTTTGTTGCAGTGATGCATGTTTCTCCTTTCACTTGAGAACAGAGACAGCATCTCTTCTCTAATATCACTTAGACCACTGTGTTGCCCTTAGTAAGTGCTTAATGAATGCAGATAGACAGGTCAGTATTCTAGAAACTTCAGTTGATGCTGCACTTCTACCCCTGCTTGCTAGGTCTCCAGGATCTCCCTATAGCCTATGCAACAAAAATCATGACTGCTTTTAGCTCTCTGTTCCCAGTCGAAATAACTAACTGGCTCTACCACCTCCTTTCTGCAAAGCTTTGATATGATTTTGTTCTTCCTCGATTTATTACAGGTCTATATTACTCCTGCCAAGCTTTTTAGGCACTTTATTAGCATTTTTCCCGAGGGTCCCAAATGTAATAGGAGGAGTGCGGGTCATGGCATAGATTTCAACAGACTTGTCTGTGGCTTAACGCACTGCCCCATCCTCTTTCCATTGGTGTTTTTCAAACACCAATATTCATCAGTACGCCCACATCAGCAGGAGGCAAGACCAAAAAAAAAAAAAAAAAAAAAAAAAAACAGGTGAGCAGTAAAGAGATACGAGCAAATCATTCGCCTACCTACTTTCTGTGCCCCATGGAACAGAAAGTGAACTTCTAACATCATCTAAACATCATCTAACATCATCTAAATCTTGGAGGTTTGTTGGTTAGTGATTATTCCCAAAGCTATATTTCAGGAATCCCAAAGAGACCTACTTATATGTTCCTACTGCAAAAGTTCTTTCACAGAAAACTTGCTATTCCTTATTCAGAATAAATTCTCAAAAAGGTCTTATTGACTATATTCCTAGATTTGGATTCAAAAATGTTAAATGCTATATTACCCAAGCACTTCATTTCTCCTTGGATTTTTATAAATAACATGAAGTTCCCAGCCTTTATTCTCTGAATCATCTAAGGCAAAGTTGAAAAGGAGAAGGGAGAAAACTCTAAAATTTATTATACATGATAGATTTTCTCTTGGAAAGCTAGGAATTGAGATTGTCTACATTGTTCTGTATCATGATCTGGACAGCAGATGGCACATACATATGTTTGTTAAAAGTTACTTGGGGATGATGTCTATCCCTCAAGCCTCAGACTATAGAGCAATCAAAAAGTGAATGTTTATTTTGTCATTCCCATGTTCCTTGCAGTATGTTGATTCCTAGGAAAAGAAAAAGCTAATCACATCCCCCCACAGGTCCCTAAAACTTTATTGAAGACGTAATACAAAATGAGGAAATGAAAATATGAAATGGCAACAACAAAATTGTATTTCATGGCATACATGTCATGTTAGAAAGATTGTTAAAAAGGAACAATCATTGATTGACACCACTAATTATCGCTAAAGGACCCAAGAGATGAGAGTATTCTGAGTGTCTGTCAACAGAAGTACACTCATAAAAGGGACGAAATTTACACAGTTGGACCAAAGCTCGGGGCCCTGTGTTGGATGCAATAATATAAGGCATTGAGGCAGGAATTAGCAAGAAAGTGACAGCTTGTAGGAGATGGATATTTGTTGCACCTCTTTGGCTGTCCAGCACCTTTGGAATACCATTGCCATGTTGGAGAATTGGTGCATCCTCAAAGTAGAAGCTGGAAAAATGTCTTCCTAGCTTCCCTTGAAGCTAGGGTATGACCTCTTGACCTGAGCCTCTCCAATGCACTAAATATGATGTGAGTTTGGAAAAAGATGAAATGAATGAGGAAGTGCAGTGCTGAACTGATACCAGCAAGTGCAGCCAGACAGTCAGCCTTCAGAGGCTGCTGTGACAGCAGTGCTAGCTCCAGTGTCCCCTGAAAACTTCAGAACCTATACGGGGCACATATTGGATAGTGAAGTAGTGCAACCCTGAAATTCGTAGATCGTTCCTGGGCGCAAGACAGCCTAGCCCGATCCTCAGACATTGCAGCGACGTTATGGTGTGTCCACTACCTATCTAATACATTTCTTATTTCTGGAGGCAGGTTCTGTTGATTGCAACTAAAAACCTTAACAAAGGCCAGACTGACCAGAGCAGAAGGTGCAACTTGAATCAATATTTGTCTAAAAAGAAAGAAAAACCATACATATTAGTAAAAATACTAAATTCAGAACAAGTTCTAGAAAACCTAGGTAGCAGGCGAGGGCCAAGCAAGTGGCAAAAGGATGAACAGAGAGAGCATGATGCATTTAATACGATGGTATGAGATGCAAAGCAGCATTCACACTGAGTTTCTGATGGAGGGTGAGGTGCAGCACTGTGTCCCCAGCTGCAACTTGCCCATTCTCTCCACAGGCACCTTGGGAGGCTGCACCCTGTCCTCTGAGTCACTGGGCTCACCTGCTTTCTGCCCTGCTCTGGCTTATGCCAATGAGGAGCCTTGAGAGGAAGGAGTGTGAGATCCTAGAATTCGCACAGAGGAAGCAGTGTGAGAGCAGAGAATCCACACTCTGGACTCCTCACAGCAAGCTCTCGTGGACGGGAAGCCCACCCCGGCCAAAGGCCCCAGCTTCTGCCGGCAGCCTATTCTCCCCAGTCTCTCTTTGAGGACTTTTTCTTACTCTTGAGGGATGGGAATGGAATTCCTCAGCCTCTGGTTCTGAGTACTGCTTTCTCCTCCCGTGTGCCCATACTCTACCACACATCTGCAGTACTGTCTTTGTGAAGTCTCTTCCCTTTACCCAGCTGAGTGTGCTTGCTTTCCTGCTGGGACACTGACTAATAAAGCATGACATGTTATTTGAGAGTATTCGTCTTTTCCACAAGGAAAAAATGAACACAACATTCAGAAGAGTAGTTTACCCCGGGGGACAGGGAGGGAGGAGAGTAATCAGATGGGAGAATAATAAACAGGAGATGTAACGCATGTCACATAAAGATTTATTCTTAAACTGGGTCATGGAAACACAAATGTTTTCTGTATCATTCTTTATAACTGTTATGTTAGCCTACAGCCAAACAAAAATTTTTCACTCTCTTAAGAATATCTTTTCGTGAATAAAATCCCAATTTTGATGTAGTCCTATTCATTGATCTTTACTTCTAGGAGATTTTCATGTCACATGTAAGGAATTTTTGCCCATTTGACAATAACTTAGTCATTATGAATTCTCCGTGTTATTTTCAGGATGCATTTTTCATGCAGGACTGCAATCTATTTTGATTGTATTGTTTGTATGGTAATATGGTTTGTATGATTAACATTATGGATTTCTTGTGACTAATATATTGTTATGATTTTTACCTTTGGGTTCATGAGTTCTCTTTCTTTTCTTTTCTTTTTTTTTTTTTTGGTAAGGAGCTGGAAATTGGCCATTGGTAATATTTCTCTATTAAATATGTGGAGCTCTCACTGAGCCTGGATATTTCTTTCTGAAAAGGTTTTAAATGAGAGATTCAGCTTTTTCAGTAGAACTATTCAGACTTTGCGTCAGTTTTCCTAAGTTGTAGTTTTAAAGGCACATGCTTATTTCATCTGAATTTTCAACTTTATTGTTATAAAACTTTATCTGTAGTATCCATATAGGGGAACGACAATATTTGTATCTTCTAGAGCAGAGCACTTACCCTCTCTGTGATAGATAACTTCACCATCATACAGAACCACCCCAAGATTAAATATCAGCATTCTATCAGAAATGTAACATAAGGAAGCCAAGATCTATTCCAAAAAGAGAGTCTGCTCTTAAAGATAAAAGCTGCTAATCATTTTTCAATAAAATTCCCTCATTGGAAACACGACTTCACCTAGCACCAATACCTCGCGCAGCCCGAATTACACAAGTTCATGTAAACATACAGGAAGCCGGTGAAAACTCAAGTGCAATTCCAATATCAAATGAGAGCAAGAGATTTAGACTTTTAGCTACCAGATTGGAAACAGTAGAAAGTGCTCGCATTTCAGAAAAATGTGGAGAGTGAAAAGTGTTAAATGTAAAGAGAGAGTCAAGTGGGAAGAAACTTAAAACAAAAATAAAATAGGGAAAGGTGACAAGCAAGGGGACAGAGTGACAGGTGGGCACTTCAAAGCAGGTGGGTTTTGAAAAGTTGGTCAGCCACGTCCAATTTGACTAGTGGCTGGGGAGAATGAAGACAGATTAAGACCATTCACTTTGGAGTACCATTTAAGAGAGCAGTTTCAGTGAAGTAGGAGATGTTAGAAATAGGAGTTAGAAAATAAGGAGTTAGGACATGTGAGTACTGGATTGTTTCTGCTGATTTCAAAGGAATGTCCATACTGAATAGCTGTGGTGTCAAGTAGTCAAGAGATTTTGAAACATCTCTATCTGAAAAGAGAGAAAGTTCTATGCTATGGCTTCGCCAATGAAGAGGTGAAAAGAATAAACAACTCCAGCAATTACAGGTGAGCCAGGTCTCACACCCAAATGTCAGGGATATTATAATCCAATCAACAACACAATCCCCTCTTCCTTTACTTAGAGTCCCATAAGATTTGATATAATTTAAAAAATCTGCTTTTCCTCTGGCCCCTTGTATTATTAAAAGTGTTTTACCAACCTCTACTATAATAAAAGGAAAAAGTACAACAAATCTAAGAGAAGTCATTATACTCCATCCTTTTAGCTGTGTTTCCATGAAACAGGGAAGTAATGTGCACCCCGGGAAACCAAGCAGAGCGAACTCCCATTACCCTCACTTTGTCCTTAAGGTCAGTCCAAACTTAAGCGATTTCTGGATATTTCCAAGATGTAGGATCATCTGAATTCTAGACTCTCAGGTAGCACTTTGATAAATCTAAAGCTTCTGACCGTGAGACTATTGCCCAAGCCTCTACCAAAAAGAAAGATTACAAAGAAAAAACTCCTTAATCTCAGGAAAAAGTTCTGTCTTGGAAATTTGTAGTCTCTTGTTTGTTTTGGTATAAGTAAGGACCTTGGCATGTGAAAACCATGTCAAGCCATCTCTTCCATGGAGCTGTTTCTCAGGTTCTTACAGACCAACCCCGGTGCTTCCAAGGACTAATCAAACTACTTCAATTCAGAGAGGCCATTTATGTATCAAGAGAACATTTTTTTCAGCATTTAATCACAGAAAACACATGAACTTTACTCCAATGTCTCAGGGTATTCAAAGCTTCCCTGCCCATTCCCTCTCTAGAAGAGTCTTTCTCCCAGGCAGCCTTCTTCCCCCAGACTGATCCCTGGGGGGAAGAGATGGCAGAGGGAAATAGAAAGGGGAGTCCCAGGGTAGATACTGCTATTCTAGGCAACCCCCCTTCATTTAAGCTGGAGTAGTAGTAAGTTTTAAATGGTAGAAACTTTTTTTCTCACCTCAGTCTTGTTTAAAACAGTTTTCTGTACCCGAATGTCTGTATGAAAATGAAATAATGAATAGGGGACTTTCTCCTAATCCAGTCACACATTGCTTAATGATGGGATATGTTCTGAAAAATACATCATTAGGCGACTTTGTCACTGTGTAGACATGACACTGACACCTAAACGGCATAGCCTACTGCACACCGAGGCTCTAAGGCCTACTGCTCCGAGGCTGCACACCTGTTCAGCATGTTACCGGTACTGAATACTGTACACAAGTGTAATACAAGGGAAAGGACTTGTATATCTAAGCATATCTAAATATAGAAAAGGCCCAGTAAAAATATGATATCAAGAAAATGGAACGATCATGTAGAGCACTTGCCAGGAACAGAGTCTGTAGGACTGGACGTGGCTCTGGGTCAGTGAGTGAATGGCGAGGGAATGTGAAGATCCCACCTCTACCAAAACCCAAAAATATTATCTTGACATGGTGGCACATTCCTATAGTGCTAGCTACTGGAGAGGCTGAGGCAGGAGGGTCTCTTGAGCCGGAGAGCTTGAAGTTGCAGTAAACCGTGAGCATGACACTACTCCTGCCTGGGTGACAGAGGGAGCCCTCCCCCCAAAATAATAATATGCTTGGTGCAGTGGCTCATGCCTGTAATCTTGGTACTCTGGGAGGCTGAAGTGGAAGAATTGCTTGAGCTCAAGAGTTCAAGACCAGCCTGAGCAAGAGAAAGACCCCATCTCTATAAAAAACAGAACTTAGCAGGGCACAGTGCCCTGCACCTGTAGTCCCAGTTACTTGAGAGGCTGAGGCAGGAGGATCACTTGAGCCCGGGAGTGTGAGGTTGCTGGGAGCCATGACCACACCAGTGCACTCTATTCCAGGCAACAAAGCAAGACCTTGTCTCAGAAAGGAAATAATTTTTTTTAAAAAAATGAAGATACATAATTATTATGTACCTATAATTAAAAATAAAAAATTTAACATATAATAATAAAATACACCATAGTAAATACTTTAACCAGCAACATTGTCATTTCTTATCATGCTCAAGTATTGTGTACTGTACATAATTGTATGTGCTATACTTTTATCGAACTAGCAGTACAGCAGGTTTTTTTAAACGCAAGAGTAGCACAGTGAGCTGTGACATTATGACAGCTATGACATTACCAGGTGATAAGAATTTTCAGCTCTGTTGTAATCTTATAGGATCACTGTCTCACAGATGTGCTCCATTAGTGATCCACAGTTGTCCAATATGCAGGATATGACTATGATAGGAATTTTTCAGCTCTATTGTAATCTTATGGGATCCCTGTCTCACAGATGTGGTCCATTGGTGACCCACAGTTGTCCAATACGCAGGATATGACTATGATAGGAATTTTTCAGCTCTGTTGTAATCTTATGGGATCCCTGTCTCACAGATGTGGTCCATTAGTGACCCACAGTTGTCCAATACGCAGGACATGGCCATGCTGTGCTTTACCGTTTCCTAAAAACACAGTCCTAGGCCCTGTGGGTTACATCGTCAATGTTTTAACACTGTAGACTTGGAAGGGACTTTGAAAATGTTCCAGTTCAAACCACTTATTTTTCTAACAAGAAAATGACCTGGAGCTGTATAATTACCTACCCAAGCTCCACACGGCTAGTGGAAGGTTAAGGACTAAAACTCCAGTTGTATTCCACCACACCAAACTTTTCTTGCTGTAATGAACACTTAATTTCTTTTCCTCTTTATTTCTTTCCTTCCTTCCCTTTCCTTCTTTTTTCCTTTCTCTCATTTTTTCGTTTTCTTTCTTTCCTCCTTTCTTTTCTCTTCCTTCCTTCCTTCCCTCCCTCCCTCCCTCCCTCCCTCCCTTCCTTCCTTCCTTCCTTCCTTTCCCGTGTATGTGCGTGCACAGGCATGCATGTGTCGCCCTTCCTGTATTACCATATCTCATCACCACTGGTCAGGGCCTGGACGGGCCAGGTCCCCGGCCCTCGGCTTGTCTAGCTATGTTCCTGATGCAGACTGTATGCTGTTATCTCCCTCAGGAATAATTGCTCTTAGGTGCCTAAGCTATTTACTTTAGCAGAGGAGAGAGAGTCTTTGAGAGAGAAGCAGTCTTAGAAGAATCAGGCTTAGCAGTCTTTAGCAGAGCTTAATAATTTTCAGCAGAGAAATGCCGTGCTGGTGTTCTGTAGGCAGGAGAAGCAACAAGAGTCAGAGTGAGCGGGTCCGTGACAGAAAGTATGTAAGCTCCCCACTGCCTTCGCCTGCAACCTAATATAGAGCTGATCTTATGACTCTTAATACCACAGGTGTAGAGAAAGCCAATTCGCTGATGCCTATCATCTTGCGAGCTCTCATGCTTGTTAAGAGGGCTAAATCCCTCCCTTGATAAAGGTGTTCCATTATCGAGCTACAGGTGTTACTTACAACTCTCACTCCTCCAAGCCATGGGCTATATGGGCTGCTACACCCACTGGTAAAACATCATTTCTCAATGTGTCTCTCTCTGAAGGTGCTTCTTGAATAGATCAGCCTTTGAACTAGTGGAGGAGTAAAGATCTACCCTCATCAGTGTGGGCTGGCACCAGCCAATCCTTTGGGGACCCAGATAGCAAGAAAAGGTGGCAGAGGGACAAATACACTCTCTCTTCTGAAGCTGGGACCTCTATCTTCTCCATCCCTCAGCCACCAGAACTCCAGGCTCCCTGACCTGCAGACTCCAGGACTTATGCTCCCCAGGTTCAGACCTTCAGATTCAGACTGAATTACACCACAGGCTTTCGTGGGTCTCCAGCCTGCAGGTGACAGATACGGGATATCTGTCCTTCACAATCCCATGAGCCAACTTATATAATAACCCACCTCTTCTGGATCAATCAACCTATATCCCATTAGCTCTTATCTCCGAAGAACTGGAATAATATTCTTCTTTCTTCTTTTCTTTTTTAAATAGACTAGGAGTTGAAAATGAAGACTAAAATTATCACATACTTTCCCCCACCACAGCATCAACCCCTCCATGCACCATGAAGAAACCTTCAGCAGTTACTCGGAACTGAAACTTGGCATACAGATTCTCAGCTTAGTTAGACACAACCTCAATATTGGTGGTGGTGGGGAGTGGTCATTTGAAAATAATCCCTTATGTATTTTTTTGATTTCGCATAACTCAGTTTATCTCTGTACTATTTTAACATTAGTCTCCTGTAAAGTCATTTAAAAGGTATCCATTGAAACAGTGAGTAAAATTTTATGATGCAGGTCAACAAAATTTGGCATGGGGTTTTATGCATCCAGATTGATTTTAGCGTGTTAGATATAATTTTAATGTGGCCTTTGCACTAATAGAGTTTTAAAGTTGAAAAACATAAACTTGAACACTAACCTAGTTTTACAAGTAACTATGATCCAGGGGAGGTAAGTGGCCGGCTGAGGCCACAAAGTTAGTTAATAAAGGTAACAGCACTGGAACTCACATCTCCTGGATGGAATTCCAGTTCAGCTGTTTATTCCACCACGTTATATGGACACTCCCTCTCTCTCCCAAAGCAAAGTCTGTAGATGAACACAGAGCAATTTGCATCTATCCAGTCCTAAAATTCCTACAATAAACTTTTATCTGGCTCAGCACCTGTAGCTCAATGAGTAGGGCACCAGCCACATGCACTGAAGCTGGCAGGTTCGAGTCCAGTCCAGGCTTGCTGAACAATAGTGACAACTACAATTAAAAAAAGTAATAGCCAGGTGTTGTGCCGGACGCCTGTAGTCCCAGCTACTCAGGAGGCTGAGACAAGAGAATCGCTTAAGCCCAAGAGTTTGAGGTTGCTGTGAGCTGTGATGCCACAGCACTCTACCGAGGGTGATGTAATGAGACTCTGTCTCAAAAAAAATAAAAATAAACTTTTGTCTGTGACTTTGGCATCAGTCCTCATTGTTCTTGTTTGGGGTGGGAACGGTAGAGGATGTTTTGATTCTGTCTTCCTTTCGTGGGTTCCACCTTTCTTTCATCTTGGGCCCTTTACTGTGGTTGCCCTACTGAAATGGTAAACAAACCTCCAGGTTCTTGTCTTATATCATCAAAGAAAAATTTAAAAAGCAGTTCCCTTTATGTGTGAAGCAGGTTTCCTTCCTGAATACCACAGAGCATCAATTCTTATGAAAATAACTCCACCAAGAAGTCAGCTGCACAATTCCTTGGGCTGGATTTGGGCATGATCGTAGAGGGCAGAATGAGACTGAGTTTTCCCATCTCATCTGTTATAAAGACTATGTAACTTTACTCTCATGGGAAGAACATAACTTTGCCCTTTCACCTACAATATCTCTTATTCTGACCATCCGAATGGCATCCTACCTGTATAATTCCTCAACTTCAGTCTGCCCAAAATGTCTTCATCTTACTTGAAGAGGCATCTACTGTTACTCATTCCCTCCTCGACCTTCTCCATCTCGTTGATTACCAAACCAGCTCCTCGCCTGGGTCTTAGCCTCCCTTTGCCTAATCCTTAATCTTCTTTTGCAGACTTCTCTTCTTCTGACAATCTCTTAAAATATGGTACCCTCCTCTCTTCTCAATATACAAAGTCTTTGGCCAAAAGAGCCCCATATGGCTACTGGTTAGCATATTGGAAGCACTAATACAGAACCTTTCCATGAATGCAGGAAGTGCTGTCAGACAGTGCTGCTCTAGAACCTTCTGCAGATGCCATCAGAGTAACTCAACTCTACCTTAAAAAGTCTAAAACTTCTCTTCAATACAAATTGTCTTTCCTATCTCTACAACCCATGCTACTTTGCAACAGTACCCTAACTGATCTCCCAGCCCACCTTCCTACACCTCCCTCTCCAAAATCACTTTTCCCAATGCAGCCACAGATTTCTTTCCTGAATATAAATCTGGTTATGCTAATGTCTTGCTAATAACCCTTCAATGGTTTCCTAGTGGCTGTATAAGGTGACCAAATAATTTATCATCTGAATGCAGGCAATTTCAATAATTTGATGCTACTAATAATTGCACTGCTATAATAAAACTAAATTGGCAAATAAAACTTTCACAGGAAACCAGTATGATGTATGGATTACCCTGCATAGAGTCTAAATTTTTTCAGATAGTTTCTAAGTCCTTATATGTCAGGCCCTGGCTGTGTCTTCAGCCCTGTAGAACTATCTGCCATCCACCACACATGATGTTCTGTTTCACAGTTCTGTAAATTCCCAGTGACTGGATCAGCTGTACCCTCCTTGTCACGCCTGCAAAAATATAGAATCCTAAATGAGGCACACAAGCACTGTGTATATACTATTTTATTTTAAATTACTTATGTTTCCTACTTGTGAAATAATACGTAATTCTCAGAGAAATTTGGAAAATGTAGAAAAATTTTAAACAGAACAAAATCATCCACATACCTATCACTCGAGACAACTACAGTTAATATTTTAATGTGTATTTTTCTCTATTCGTGTGTACATACATAGTTTTCTTCCCCAAAGTTAATTTTTCCTATTTTGCAACCAGCTCTTATCATACCATAATACTCATATTTTCTTTGTCCTTAAATAGCCTTTCATAACATGAATTTTAATGCCAGAGTATTAATTCATTGCATGAAGATACAGTAGAATAATTAATCTCACATTGTCTACTTAGATTGCTTTAAGTTTGTAAAATGTATAGAATAACAAAATATGTTTTCTCATAATAAGCAATTCATATTCACTGCAGACTTTTGGAAAAGAGATATACAAAAAGAAAAGAGATTTATCACGTTATGAAAATGACTTTTATGATATTTAAAGGTAAGGCTGTCAGAAAACATATTTTCAAAGTTCTTATTAAATCAGTCAAAAAATATTGCAGTCCTAGTAATATGGACATGTAAAGTTTGTACAATGCAAGTATTATATAAAGGTAGTTTTTTTATAGCTGTATTTTTTTCTTTTAATATTTAATCCTGCCACTAGGCTAAACTCTTCCAAAGGTATACATATTAAACATGTTTGTAAGAAATACTTTTTAAGATATTTAGCAGTATTCCAGAAATTCTACCCATGAACATTAAGATGGAATATACCTTCCTGAAAATGTACACTGCATTTTAATCACCCATGAAATAGAGTCTTACTTTTCAAAGAATATGCAAAATTTCTGACCAGGAAATTTTTGAAAATATAAATTGTTTATACCAAAGATGTAAGACTTAACCAAGTGTAACTGACCTGAATTTGTGGTCACTGTATCACAGATAGAGTCACCATTTGCCTTTTCAGAAAGTGAAAGGTAAATTTGTGAATATATGAATTCCAGACTATGTGCCAAGACACTACCATAATTTTATTACTTGCTGCTGTTCTGCTAATTTTAAAATGACTTCATTCAATCTCAATTAAACTTTTAATATGCCAAATCTTGGCAGCAAAATGTCACAAATTTATTCCAGTGGTCTCTGCACAGTTACCTATGACAGAAATGTTTTACCTACCTCCTTTGAAAAAAAAGATACCACAATATTTGGAGCAGAGACTAATTATGACTAATATTATAATAATAATATTATATAGTATGATTATAATGTATTATATAATACTAATAATAATAGGCCAATGGATTTTGGAGGAGGGGGGTTCATGTAATACCAATCATTTTTCTCTACTCCAAGTTCTAAACGTGGCATATGACCCAGAAATCGTGGTTGAGAAAATACTGCTTCCAGAGGGTAGGCAGAACTTCAGCAAACTCACCCAGCATGTAAACACAGCACCGACCAGCTGCCATGAAGACACTATGGGACACAGTGGCACTTGGCTGTTCTGAGCTGGGCCCTGAAAAACAGCACTTAACCTACCTGTACAGGTGGTATGTGGGTGTACTGGGGAAGCTTCAGATGTGAGCGTACAGCCCACAGGCCGAGCACGGTTTTGCAAGCTGATTATGGAGAGGTGGAAATGTCAGAAACACACCTCAGTCTCTTTGGCCAGAGAAGTGAGGAAAGGAAAGCTATGGTGAAAAGCTCTGGACAAATCTGAAGCTACCTCCCTAACCGGTTATTTCAGGAGATAGAGCTCGTGTGTGTTTACTACTGAATCAAGTGTGGCATCAACTTGATGGGCATGAAAATCAGTTCTAATCCTGATGTGAAAGAGGTGAGCCCAAAGCAGCTCAGATAAATTATTCAGTGTTCGATTTAATTGGGCGATTTCAGATTTCCAATGTATTGATAGGAGATTCAAACTTCATTTGCTACAGGTCCATGCTGAGATTCTCTACAGCTTTCGCAGAACACAGCACAGGGAGAAGTGACTGGGGACAGCAGAGTTGATACCAGTTGAATGAGCTGCTGAGACTACACACACAGCTGTCCTGGTAGCAGTGGACGGGGATCACCTGCAACTCAGACTTTTCACCCTGAAATGTATAAATTACCCCCTTGACCATGGCATAAAGCTTTTATTTTTACTTAACTTATAAACATTCTCCTATACATAATTATTTACCCAAATGCATTTTTTTCTTCCTTCAGCTGTAAATGGTCTAGATAAAACTAATATATTTATAGATAGTATCACGTTTTCCTTTGGCTTCCAAGATAATTTTGTAGACAAGATCCTTAAAGCATGTAACCCAAGTTGATGACCACTGAGGACAGATAAAATGAGGTTTCATATTTAATACTGAAGAGGGCTTTATAGGTTTTAAATCACTTTTACATTATTTCATGATTACAATCACCTAGTAAGGAGGACAGGAGTTATTATTATTACTGCGCCAATGAGTAAACTATTCTATTCTGGATTTAGAGATGTTTTGTGTGTTATTCAAGGACCTATGACTAGTACAGGTCCAGGCTTTCTAACCTGGAGTTCAGTGCTCTTTCCTCTACAGTGGAAATTGAATTGCTGTCCTATTTTTTCAGAATTTCAAGATATAGATAGATGTTTCTAGGTAAGTTTCTACATATGTTTCCTACTTAAGTTTTTATATGTAGAAATGTAGATAAGGTTCATATGGAAATCTAGATAAGTTTATATACACATGTATACACACTTTTATATATGTGTGTGTATATAAATATATGTATATATATGTATGTATATGTATGTATATACACATATATATGTCTAGAAAGGAGCAAGAACTATCTGCCTATGAGTGGAATTCTCCACCTATATCCCAACACTAGCAGGAGACAGGAACATAATCTTTCCTTTTGTGTCAGAATAGTGAAAGGATCACTCCTCTTCTCTGCCTTTATGGGAAGCAACACAGGAAGAAATAGCACTCCATCCTGGCAATACACAACACGTAAGTCATCTATTTCAACATAACAGCAGTGGCCTCTACTACTTCGGGTCACTTCTTGGAGAAAGTTGGAGGAATAATTTCAACCTACAAGTCAGGAACTTGGGCTACTGAAAGTTTTATTTGAGTGACCCTTTCCTGGCAGGTGAGGATTCCTTCCACTCCTGCAGACCTCAGGCTACAAGTGAAACAGAGTAAAGAAAGGAATAAAAATGTCACCAAGCAGTGAGTAAATAATGGGAAAGTGGATCATACCACCCTAGGGTGATATCTGAAAGACAGTGAAACTTAAAACATGAAAGTGTCAAGTGAAATGAAGGCAAGATTTGTTGGAAGTGATTTGAGTTTTGAAACCTCTTAGGAATAATTCCAATCAGCTCCTAAACCTTAAGAAACAGTGAATTGCATTTGTCAATGCAGCATCCACTGGGGCTTCTAGCTTTGCTGTATTTGGCACGTCAGTGAGGCACTTTTGCACAATTATGTCAACACCTTGAATCAGCCTTTGTCAAGACGGCAAGCACTTGAACCCTTGTCAGCCAGTCGTTTCATTTTTTAAAAAGGATCTAAGAGTCAAGAACAGTAAGCACTATTCCTGGCTTCACTGGTGCTTTTATTTTCATCTTTTCCATTTGGTACTCTTTCTCAGGCATATCTGGGCAGGTCTCGTTATACCATGCCCAGTTTGAAGGAAACTGAAAATTTACTTCACTGTGGAGGTCTTTCGCTCTCAGGGTGGAAATAGAATATGATTGTCTTTCACTTTGAGATTCATTTGTAATCAAAACGCGTTCATCAAAACTAGGCTGGGGTTAGTCATGAACAGGAAGAAACCGTGGTAACTGTTGGGTTCAAGATGCAACAAAAATTAGCCTGAGTAAAGGCAGAGAGGCTGCCTGAGAAATGAGGTGGACGGTGGATTAAAAACCACAAATCTCATTATTCGGTAGGTAGGACAATAAATAGTAGCCTCTATTAAATTACATTTTAAAATGAAAGAAAGCATATATCGGGGAGGGAACACAGTGTTAATTGTTAATTAGCTACATACATACTTTTAATTAGTTCACATTTCTCGAAGTAAATAAACACTTGGAACTAATGTTTAATTCCCTGCTGACTAATAACAGTGCTAAAAATATTAATCATAAAAAGTTAATTCCTAGAAGTAGCACACTTATGCTTCTCATGCTATGGGTATTTTTTGTGGCTTCACTGCACAGATGGAAATAGTAACTATTTTTCATTCTCAGTGTAATTCAGTATTTTATGTCGTCAAAACCCTCCGGGGAGGGGAGCCAGGGAGACTACCTATGGAGAGTCTTCAGAAGTAGTTTGTTTTCAGTGCATTACTCTTCCTGGGAAGAATGACAATATCTTTTGAAGAAGGAGTTGAAAGAATGTTTCTATAAGAAATAACTTTGCGACCCTTACGATCAAAATGCAAGAATAAAGGTAGCTACAGTCTGTTCTTATTTTTCATAATTATTAGTTTTCTTTTCCTAAAGTAAGAATTTGTTGAAGGCTTGGCGCCTATAGCTCAACCGGCTAAGGCACCAGCCACATACACCTAAGGTGGCGGGTTCGAATCCCCAGCCGGGACCCGCCAAAACAACAATGACGGCTGCAACCAAAAAGTAGCCGGGCGTTGTGGCGGGGGCCTGTGGTCCCAGCTACTTGGGAGGCAGAGGCAGGAGACTCGCTTGAGCCCAGGAGTTGGAGGTTGCTGTGAGCTGTAATGCCACGGCACTCTACCCAGGGGGACAGCTTGAGGCTCTGTCTCAAAAAAAAAAAAAAAAAAAAAGAATTTGTTGAAGAAGGACGTACCAATAACAGGTATTGGTGTTTTTCTCCTAACTAGAATAGTAAACTGCCAAACTCCCCCACAAGATAGTCAAAGTCCACGACAGGAGCCACCCTATGTTCATTTTGTTCATCGGTGTGGACTCAGCTCTTAGGACACTACCTGAAACGTAATAAAATCTCCATGAATATTTGTGGCATGAATGAGTGAGTTGCATTGTGTATTTGAATTGGCTTTTCAAACATTAAAACCTCTACTCCCACCCCTTCATGTGCCTGGTGAAAGAAGGAGCACAGGCTTTGCATTAGACAGGGCTACGTCCAAATCTAGGTTGATCTCAATAAATTGAGACTCAGCTCCCCCATTAGATAAGCTGAGACTTGTAATATTCACTTGGCCTAGCTCTACAATAGATCTTCTTTATCTGATTTGAATATGTTCTAATAACCCCAATGGAGCCTGACACCTTGGTTAGTACCAAAATCTACCTGTGCTGTTTTTATTAGTACCAAGCAGGTTATATATACAATGTGGATATGCTGAACAAAAGGATGATTCATTACCGACCATTCCTACCAGGTAGGAAGGGGCATTGTGCAGGATGTCATCACTCTACACAGAATGGAGTGCCATTTAAAACTTATAAATTGCTTTTCTCTGGAATTGTTCATTAAATATTTTCAGAACATGGTTGACCACAAGTAAGTAAAACCTTGGAAGACAAAACCAAGGAGGGACTGCCGTAAAGTAAGTCAATTGAAAATAATGCACACACATTCACATGCAGGTGCACACACTCACATGCAGGTGCACACACTCACATGCACTCACATGGCAGGTGCACACACGCACACACCCAAAGTCTAGCAGAATAGTTGATAAATATTACATATCAAATAATTTGATTTTTTTAACCATTTGTTACCTAGATCTTTCTACTTATGTAAGTTTAAAATAAAGCATTAAGCCATAGGTTAGTGTCACCTCTCAACAATGAGAAAAATTAAGCTAGAAAGAACAAATGAAGTGAAGGATCAAAAAGTTGTGCTCCCTATGATGGTGGGGGTCTGTCCTAATGCCTGATGAAGAATTTGGGGGCATATTTCACAGAGTTAGCCCTTTGTTTTTAATGGCACATTAATTTTGGTGTAACTCTTTTTTGTTGTTTTTTATATTTTTAATTTTTAATTGACAAATAAAAATCATATATATTCATGGTATAAAAACATCCTGTTTTGATATATGTATCCACTGTGGAATTATTAAATCAATATAATTATTGATTTCAGTATAATTCAACATATGTTTTCTTAGGCCCCCATAAGGCTAACATAATCCCTTGTTAATATTAACCTGAACTTTTTTTTTTCAGCTTCTCTGTCTTCAAAATGAGGTAAATAAACTTGGAAACCTTACATGATGAATCAGTTCACCAAACGATTTTAGTAGATACTACTTAGATTGTCACAAGTATTAGTTAACTAGATCAATTAAACAAATTTTTTTATGATTCACTTTAACTTTTTAGAGTTTGCTTAAGAGCCCAATAGTGCCTGGTAAAATACTCCTTCACCTTATCAAAACACTAGAAAAACTTAGTCTGTATTAAAGCAAGGTGTGATACTGTTAGGTGGCATCTTGCCACCTTACAGAGGCCTCAGATCACACTATTCTTTTCAGCAAATTAAAATTACCCTGGATGGCTTGAAAACCTCTGGAGAAGCCTTCTTAGCTCCCAGCACTAAGGTTGCTTCCTACATCTGCTCCCACAACTCCTCTAAAATACCTTTCCCTCCACCATTTCATGCCTGATTCCCATTCTTATTCACTTACATCCTGGCCTAATTTGGGGTCTGAACCCATAGTCCTCTAGAGTCAACTGTGAGACCCAGCAGTGAGAACCTCAGAGCAGGGAAAGCACAAGAATTGGGACAAAAGATTCTTATTTGAGTCCTGTCACACAGAGGCAATAGACCTTGGCCAGACTTAACTTTGACTGAAGCTGCCTTCTCTAGAGATTGAAAGTGATGGAAACACCTCCGTGGCAGCTCCTTGGGTTATTCAGAGGTTCCAAGTCTGTGAAAGCACCCTGAAACTAACAGCACCCTAGAAATATTAGTTGCTTTTAGGATTATTACAAAAAGGTCTCCTTTCTCTCAGACTTACTTGCTATAATAAAGTTGCAAGGGAGTTGACATCTGCTGAAAAGTAGAACTACAGCAACCTTAGTAGACTTAAGGGCAGGAAAGGAAGGGGCTGAATTATTTTCAAGTATGGGAGACATCATGATAGATAATCAAAGCGCTGACCTGGAAGCATAATTCAGGCTCTATTATCTCCTACTACAGGAAATTTGCAATTAATTGTGTGCCACATAGTAGGCTAGATATATCATTCATGCATACACGTTGTTGCTAGTCTTCAAGCATTATAGCAAACTAGCTGTGATTATCTCTATTTTGCAAATGAGGATTTGACAACTAAGAGGCTTAGCAGCATGCCTGAGATTATAGTGTGCTAAAAGGTAGTCCCAGGATTCAGACCTGGTTCTCATTCCAAAGTCCCTCTCTTCCCTCCTCTTTTATCTTTCTTCTTTTTCCCTTAGTTGTCTTACTGTGACTTGAAGGGTCACTCCAGAGGTTTTCTGGGGTCCACCTCAAATCTAAAATGTGATGATTGACTATAGGCAATGAGTACTTGTCCAGTTAATGGACTGATCAGATGAGCTCTTAAAGTAGCTTAAAATTAATCAACCTATGGGCCTATGAATAGACAAAAAGGGTGTGGAGATGTGGGTGCCCTGAGCCCTCAGGCTCAAGAGGAGAAACAAGGGGACAGAGTCCCTGTCTCTATCACCAGGAGCAACCTCTTCCATTTACTCCAATTTGCTATGCAATTAAGACAATTTAGGGCCAAAAGTGTCTTAGAAGTTTTGTAGTAAATGAACCACATGGTTTTATGTATAACAGAGAAAGTGCTTTGTAGCTTAAAACTATTGGATCTTTATCATTCAAGCCATGTTGTGACTCTGCAATGACTTGGTTTCCGTAAAAAAAAAAAAAAAAAGCATAATTTATATATCTCTAGTGTGACCAGTTGGAGCAGCAAATAACTTGTAGAAAGAGATAGACTGATTAAGCCAAGAAAAGTAAACTCCAATCTTTGGAACAATCCTAAATAACTGTGCTTATGTAAAAGTGTACTTAAACGAATAGTCTTGCTACATTTAAAGACTTTCTTTGCTAAACCAGAACATAGACAATGAAGTTTATGAACTTATCAATGTGCACTTACGTTGGCAGCCCTGTACAAACAGCCCAGTAAGATTTCAGAACCTTGACATATCAGCGTTTCACAGCTGTGCTCTTGTCAATATGTGGCAGTGTCTTCCTGAGTGGCCGTTCATTATTGTTGAGTTTTTTGTGTGTGTGCTGCCATGAGAATGTCAGAGTTTAAATTAGAGAAACAACAAAAGTTTGTTTAAATTTCTTGTTAAACTTGACAAGAGTGGAAATGAAATCAGGAAGTGTTGGTCCACATTTATGTGGATAATGTCATGATGAAAATGGCAGTGTACACATGGATTAAACATTTTTCCTAGGGGAGAGAAAGTGTCACTGATGGAGAGAGGTCAATCCAACCAGTCCTAAGCAGCACTGATGAAAATGTGGCGAAAATTCATCAAATTGTGCATCAAAATCATCATCTAACTTTGAGAAGCATAGTAGACCAAGTAAATGTTGACAGAGAAACAGGAAACTCTTAACTGAAAATCTGGACATGAGAAAGGTGTGTACAAAAAATAGGCTCTTGCATCACAACCATGCACCAGCTCACACAGCACTCTCTGCAAGCAAGTTTCTAGCCAGTAAACAAATCACCATATTGGAACACCCTCCCTAGCTGCCTGATCTAGATCCCAGTGACTTTTTTTTTTTTACCTGAAAAGAAAAGTAAATATTTTCTAAGGAAAACATTTTGAAGACATTCAAGACATCAAGGATAATACACGACAGCTTTCATGCCATTCCAGAAACAGTTCAAAATTGCTTTGACGGGTGGACTAGCTGCTGGCACTAGTGCAGAGCTTCCCAGGGAGGACTTCAAAGGTGACTGCCTTAGTGGTATTTAGCAGTGAGGTATGTAGTACTGTTTCTAGGATGAGTTCACAGATTTAATTGTCAGACTGTGGATATATCCACTGACCTTCCCTTACTGACCAAACTCAATTTCGAATTCTGAGGTGCAATATGAATTCTACTTAAATGATATCAATCTTTTCTTTCCAGCGATCCAGTAACTTTTTAAGTACATTGCATTGTAGGAACATGTGAAGTAGTTACTGCAGAACACATCACTGACGTAGCTGATATTGAACAGGTTATCAAGCCCATACATCTTTGAAATAATAACATTAGAGTTCCCTGCTACTTCCTCCCAGTGTGGAAGTCCACTTCTACACTTTATAGTTAGAAACTAGCCTTGAGCTCTTCATGAAACACAACTATGGAAGTACAGGCTACTACTGTTCTTACGGTGCCCTTCTTTCCAGGGAGAGTACTCTGCAGATGAAAGACACTAAGGGGCTCAGCGCCCAAAGCACAGTGGTTAGGTGCCAGCCACATGCACCGAGGCGGGAGGGTTCAAACCCGGCCGGGGCCAGCTAAACAACAATGACAACTGCAACAACAAATAGCAGGACAGTATGGCTGGTGCCTGTAGTCCCAGCTACTTGGGAGGCTGAGGCAAGAGACTCACTTAAGCCCAAGAGTTTGAGGTTACTATGAGCTGTGATACCACAGCACTCTACAAAGGGTGACATATTGAGATTCTGTCTCAAAAAAAAAGACACTAAGAGTCAAAGGAGAATGAGTCAAAAACACATCCTGTGAGCAAAACCATGGCCAAGTAATTCACTAAACCTGCAGCTTCTTAAAGGAACATGAGCCCTAAAAAAACTGCTTTTCCAAGAAGCCAAATATCACAAAGTGACTGCAATTGCACCAAACCCCTTCAGTCTAGAACTAGTAAATAACCTCACATTACATGCAGAACGAAAGTCTCCTTGCCTCTCTCTTCAGCCTTCTGCCAGCCCATACTTTGAGCATAACACATGAATTGCGGAGTTATTCAAACTTGTTCACATAGGACGGTAAGACAAAGGTGGACTTTTCTCTAATGGACAAAAATAAAATGACTGGTTTCGCATTCTTTATTAAATGCACTTTGTTATTATTTCCAGTACAGTTTAGTATTGTTTTCCTAAAGAGTTTAAAGCTGAGATGATAGACGCTACTATCTCTGTTAAATTTAGAAAAGAAAACCAGTAATTCATACACCTAACCAGAGCAAGATTTCCTTTCTTCCTCAGAAGTCAAATTAGTATCTCATTTTGGTTGCTGTCTTGCATATGAGGAAGTTGACTGGGAATCAGAGTTTACCATTTTCATTCCTATGTAGTGACGATTGTAAAGTAATGGAATTGATTCCTCATGCTGTATGCAAAATGTATGCTTTATTCTAAGATCAAATTAGTTATGTGCTTTTCTTTGTCACAGAGTCACAATGCATTAAGCCAATCATACATGCCAACGGTGTGCTAACAGTTTTATGATCTCAAA
Source organism: Otolemur garnettii (assembly GCF_000181295.1). Classification (NCBI taxonomy): domain Eukaryota; kingdom Metazoa; phylum Chordata; class Mammalia; order Primates; family Galagidae; genus Otolemur; species Otolemur garnettii. Next base: position 8,411,058 of record NW_003852436.1, on the reverse strand, counting down.
GATACAGTGATATATCCCTGATTTCCAGGAATTTGTAGTTTAGTGATATGTGTGCCTTGTCTTTGTAATTTTCCTGTTTTCCCTCTCTCTCGCTCTCTTTTTTTTTTTTTTTGACTACATATGTCATTTAACTAGCAGTTTTAGAGGCCTATAAAATCTGAAGGAGATTAACTCTCAATCTTTAAAGAGTTCAAGCAGAATTGTAATGGCAGCATACAGGAAAATATGGGAATAAGAAAGAAGTTTTTATAATGACGTACATCATCTCCCTGGTTAACTATGTATGTACTCAGGACTTTCATATCAACAAAGGTTAATGGGATTCTTGCATTATGGTAGCATTAAATAGTATGTGTTAGTGTGCTAGGATGGCCATCACAAAATGCCAGAGAAGGGGAGGCTTAATCAACAGGAATTTATTGTCTCACAGTTCTGGAGGCGGGAAGTCCAAGATCAAGGTGTCAGCAGGTTTGGTTTCTGCGGAGGCCTCTATCCTTGTGAATGGCTCTACCTTCTCACTGCGTCCACACATGGCCTTGCTCTGTGCAAGTGAATATCTGGTGCGTCTTCCTCTTTCTATAATGACATCATCTTGGGTTAAAGCCCTACCCTTATGACCTCCTTTAATCCCAGTTACCTCTTTAAAGGGCCTATTTCCAAATACAGTCACAGTGTAGGTTTTAAGTTATGGATTTGGGGAAAAGGGCTGGGGCGGGGAGGGTTGTGGAAAATTCAGCTCATAACATGTGGAAAGAAATTTTCAAAATCATGACTGTAGGTAATCCCATTGATAAAAAGCCTCCTTTATATGTCTGAAAATTCTTTCAAAATCTCGGAGAAAGCAAATTAGGTAAAGTATAAAAGGCAACTATCATGAATGTCGCTGTACATCTCAGGTTTAAAAAATGCCACATTTGTTATTTCTCTAAATTTTTTAAATCTGACCAATAGGGTGTGGAAAAATCAATTGGGCTTATTATTGGGGCCCCATCACCCCACTTTCTCCAGGCCCAATGTAGAGCCTGAAACTCGTACCTGGCCGAGAACATCTGGGAAACCCCTGGTGTTCAGCCCTCCTTGGTTATCATTGGGGTTAGTAGGCTGCTCTTAGTTCAAACCGCATGATGGCTCCAGAGCTGAGGTGGGGTGGGGTCCTGCTCAGGTGGGAGCCCGGCACCTTGGGTCCTACCTCCCTAGGGACGTGAGAAAGAGGGAACAGAAGACAGGCTTCTGCTACGCTTAGAGTCCCCAACCTGCTCGGCCCCTTCTCAAAGTTAGAGACAATCTCCACACCTTACTCCAGCACACCCACCTCTAGTTCAACCTCTAACCACTTAACCCCCTGCGGGAGACTCTTCCCTCAGTGGGGTTAGGAATGCAGTTTTCTCCTTAATTCCTCTCGGCAGTCATTTTTTTCCTACTATCAACAAAAATAAAAATAACAAAAGATCTGAACTGTGCTGTCTTGTGGGCTGACTTATTCAGAATGACAGCTGAAGTCTACACAATCCATGAAAATGCAAAGTTCCACACCTGTCCCAGCACAGCAACCAGGAGGAATTGACGATCTCTTGGAAGAGAGGATGAGAGACATCACAGACTAAATAGAGAAGGAAATGGAAGGAATCTCATCACAGGCTCTCTCCACGTCTGTGCTGTCTGTCCTTTACTTTCCGTGTCTGCTCAGCATTCGGAGTTTCCTAGGAGTGTCACCGTGAACCTCAGTCCCATTTATGGCAGGAGAAAGACTTGACATAAAGAGAGAATCAAGGGAGAGAAATGTGGCTTCTGCCACCAACACAGTCTTCCCTGTTCTGTATGATGCCATTGTTCTGATTTTATCCAAAGCTCTCACTTGGAGAACTCTTAATAATCCAATGATCGTGCTGAAGTCAAATAAATGCTACAAACGTGCTGCTGAGAAACTGAACTGGCAGAATATAAATAAATGAATGAGGCAAGCAGAGTAGAAATTGTTTCTTAGCTAAAACACCTGGACAGTATTTGCACTAGCTGGATATTTTACTGATTCCTGCTCATTACCCCCCAGTATTTGAACGAGATGGACAAGATTCATTTCTATCTTCTTGGACCTTGCTCAGGCTTTCAACATTCAGAATCCTCACAAAACCAAAAGAAGCTTTGGATGCCTATTTTTGTAAAATTAAATAAAATAGAAATCAAATGTCATAATTTTTAAAATTGTCATGTTAAAAAGCAACATCACTAAATTTCCCTACATTAAGCTCCTTTTGTCAAAGACCCTTGACATGTTTCCTAAAGAGGTAAAGGATGAAATATGATTTTTGAGATTTGCTTCAAAAGAATCCCAGGCTGGGGAGGGGGCAGGAACGACGTGGAAGATGAAACAAGATTGACTGTGGGATGTTAATTGCCAAAGCTCTCTGCTTTTGTGTATAGTTCAATTGTCTTACAATCAAAAGTTAAAAATGAGAAATAAAACTTTAAAACTGAATTTGGAACGCCTCACAAAAAGATGAAGATCAACAATACATTTGATAGAAAAGTAAACTTACAACTTTCCTTGAGCACACTGGGCAAGCGTCAGGGTCATTTAGAAAATTTCAGCTCCTCCTTTAGTGAAAGTGCTCAGTTCTCCAGGGAATCAAGCTCCTTTGTCTTCTTCTGTCATGACTGTGAAAGCTGATGGGTGTGTCAGTCACCCCTGAGAGTGGTGCTTTGGGGAATAGCAGCACCCTGTCAGCTAGCACCAACTGGCACTCAGGCTGTTTTCATATTCTCTAAGGTCTTGTCAATCAGCAGCCGCACTTCTGAGAAGAATTTAAATCCAAACCCCAGTGGCAACTCTCCTTGCCCTAATAATCTAATGGTGGGATTGAGAAATAGTGAGAGACAAAGAGGCTGGCTATTTCCCTCCTTTGACCTTCAACTTCTGGGTCCAGGGCTGGCTATTCCCTTCTTTATACCTTAATCTTTTAGGTTTCTCTGCTGAACAAATATACTCATTCCAGAATTATCTATTAAAGGATGCAGGAAGCCCTGCCAAGTGTTACAGTGTTGCACAGAAGCATTAGCCATTCTCTCTTCCTCTAAAGATTTGGCAACCAAGAGAGAGTCAGGATATATAAAGGTGAATGAAACATGTTTAAAATGTAAGGCAGGGCAGGATATAGGCCCACGGAATAATGCAGATTTCAATTACTATAGGAGCTCAGGGTAAGGAAGGGCCCATGGCTGGGGGAGTAATTTGGAAAAGATTTACTGAAAGGATGGAATTTAAATGGAGGCTTTAACTCTACCAAATTCAAGGACTGAGCTGGAGGCATAGAGTGATGTAGAAAGAAAGTGCGAAGCCAGACACATCTGCCCTCCAATTCCAGCTGTTACCTCTGAGCCTTGGATTTCTCAGGTGTAAAGTGTGCTAAGATTTAAAATATTGACATTTGGGGAAATGCCTGTAAATAAACAGGTCCCCAGTAATTGTTTGCTTGTGTAGGAAGTCACAAAGTAAATATTTGTAAACAAAAAGTATAGTCAGGTTGTAGCAACCTTGGGTATCAGACAAAGGGATTTAGGCTTTATTCTAGATGTCCAATGGCTTTAAGCCAAGAAGGTCATGGTGAAAGCAGTGTTTGGGAAAGATTACTGCAGTGGTTACGAAATCTGGTTAAGAGGAGAGACTTGAACCAGAGAAACTCACAAGGAGGTTAATGCAATGGTCTGAGCACAAGATATTAAAGGCTAAAACTAGAATTGTGGCCAAAGATAAATTAACCATGAGCTAATGAAACTTTCATTGACCCCTTCCAAAGTCTCAGAAAGGACCCTAGTGGCTCAGCTCCTGTAGCTCAGGTGGCTAAGGCCCCAGCCACATACAACAAGGTTGGCAGTTCCAATCCAGCCCAGGCCCGCCAAGCAACAATGACCAATGACAACTGTAATCAAATAATAGCTGTGTGTTGTTGTGGGTGCCTGTGGTCCCAGCTACTTGGGAGCCTGAGGCAAGAGGATCGCTTAAGACCAAGAGTTTGAGGTTGCTGTGAGCAGTGTCACCACAGCACTCTACCCAGGGCAACAGCTTGAGACCCTGTCTTTGAAAAGAAAAGAATGGAAAGGAAAGGACCCTAGAAATGCCCTCACATGGTCACCTGGTTTTGTCAAATTTGCAAAAATAAGATTGGGGGCTTGAGACCCCTGTCTCTGTCCTTCAATATCACTTTCCTCTCGTGCTCTCCAGTGACACTGGCCATTTTGGAAATCACACTAGGGGTACTGAGTTGGAGAGAGATCCAGTTTTGGTTTAGTGAGGGATGTTTATGTGGTTTTCAGTCACTTCCCTGTAGGGTTAAGTTATTATTATCTTTCCTGTCACAGAAATGGCCTCAGAAACTCTCCTCTGACCCAGTGCCACTCACATGAAGATGCAGGGCCACAGGTTGTGCCGGAATGTAACATGCCCACAGGAGGTTGGTGGCAGAGAAAAACACATTTTGAAATGAATGTACAAAGCCAGAAGCAAATGTGCGGAAAACTCTTCCAGCCATCACAGGTGTGTAATCGGAAGTGGTGATTCGGTTCTCACTGATAGCTAATCAAAATAGATGTTCTCTCCTATCAGGAGTATATTCCACAATGCAGCATATACATTCAAACTAGATAAATGTTATGATAATAAATATACCATACTTTGTTTCTTTTTATATTGGAATTATAAAAGAGAAAAAGATTTATCAGAATTCCTAGTTTTAGAAAACACAAACCGATACTCCTAACTCACAGTAAGTCAGAAGCAATTTATTTATGGAAAAAAGTAATAGTTTCTTTTTCATAGATTTGAGAACAATTTACATGACATTACCAATAATGAACTGTGATGCTGACAGAAGCTTTCTAAACTATTAATACTTTTTCTTTGATTCAGCCACTCATGTTGGAGAAAAAACCAAGTTGTCTATTCTCTCTAAAGAAAATATAACACAGTTCTTAACTTTTAAAGAGGCGATCCAAAAATATGTGACAAAAAAGGAAAAATAAAAAATAAGCACAGAAAATGGTGTTTGAGGCATATTGGGCAGTGAATTAATAAAAGTGTCATGTGCCATTTTTCTGGATTTTGTAGTGTTTGTGATATTTGTCAATGATGATTTCCTTTCCGAGTCTAAATAAAAATTAACTTCTATGCCCCATTTTGGGTTCATAATTTTCTATTTCATCATTTTGATGCCTAATCCCTGTATCTACCCCCTGACTGTGACAATGGGAATAAAATTAAAAAGACAGATGCAGACATAAAGGAGGCTTAAAAACATCCTGGTGAATCACATTTTGGGGGCAGAAATCATGAAGCAGGATGAGACCTGACTCGAATTTTTATATATATATAGGGCTGACTTGATGTAATGAAATAGAAATGTGTAATATAATCAATCCTCAAGAAAGAAACCTCAAACTACAGACTGTTTAAGGAACATTCTCCCTGGGATGGTCTTGAAGTGGCATTGCAAAGAGTAAATTGAGCCAAATAATCTTTTCTTCTCTCTCCACTGTCTCCACGTGATATTTCCAAACTGCAAAGACATAATTCTGTGGGTGGTTCATAGGAACCACACGACAGAAGATCTAAAGTGACAAGTGTATGTGGGAAAGTCTAGGTGAAAGACTATTGGAACTTGTTTCTTTGACATACAATTTCTCAGATCCTTTGATGTGCTAATTTGCATTATTAACGTCTTAAAGAAGGCTACTTCTTTTTTTTTTATTTTTCTTACTTATACATGTGTATACTAGGTTTAAGAAGGCTACTTCTTTTTTTATTTTAATTTTTTAAAATTTTAAATTTTTTTGTTTTAATTTATTTTTCTTACTTATACATGTGTATATTAGGTTTAAGAAGGCTACTTCTTATGGTTAAGTTTATAGATTTGACCACACAATCACTTCCCACTCCTTTTTGAGTGCCAGGCTTTTTGAGAAAATGTTCTAATGACACAAGTTAGAAACAGTCAAGTCCAGTAGAAGATAAACAGAAGTGAACACCACATGCCCTCAACGTGTCACTGCCAAGACCCACCCCAGGTCTCTCTCACCTACTGCCAACTCCCACCTGACCTTCCTCTCTTTGGCATTGTCATCAGAAACCAGTCCCCAAACTTTGGACAAAGCCACCTCTTTAATATGCAAATCAAGTTGTATTACCATTCTATTAAAACTCTCTTAGGATAAAGTACCAGTCCTTAGCAGAGACAAATGGACGTTGGAGATGCTTTCTCAAGCTGCTGCCTCCATCAGTCCATATGGCTCCCCAGAGAGCTGCATTATTAGTCTAATCCTACTCCATAAGCCTCTTCTAGGTTTTAGGACTTGAGACTAAGGGAGTCAGTGGTCATGTTTTCTGTTTTCAGTGTGATCCTTAGAAGCAAACGCCTCTGCAGAGAGAAAGACAGATGCACCAAGGATAAACCAAGTTGAAAGAGTGCTGATGGTGTTCAAGTTCAGAAGTCTCTATAAACTTAACCCCAGCGCTGTCTTTAGGCTCTAACGATGACACCACATATTTATGATAAAAAATCATTCTCTAGGGAAGTGCCTGTGGCTGAAAGGAGTAGGGCATCAGCCCCATATACCGGAGGTGGAGGGTTCAAACCCTGCCCCAGCCAAAAAAAAAAAAAAATCATTCTCTCATTTGAGTGGTTGAGGTGAGCTTTTGGCCCTTGCAGCCCAGCATCCCCATGAATCAGATAGTTTACAAGACCTTTCATGATCAGGGCTCTATGTAATTGTCCAGACTCATCACTGGCAACCTCCCACCTTACCTTCCACATTTATCTAATACCACCAACACATTAGGCCCCTCTCACCTTCAGATCCTTCCTCGCACGTGCTCGTCCCTTTCTCTATTCATCCTGTAGGTCTCTATTATAATGTGCTTTCCTTATAAAGACCTTCCCTGAGTTCCAGGTCTGGGTCATGTGCCCCTCACAGCTGCTGCCCCCCAAGAGAGGACTTATCTCACTTTGTGTCATTCCCTGGTTGTTTTCTCTGCTGTGTACTACTTCACCACAAACCCCTTCTGCAAAGGAAAGAACCATGACTTTCGCATCCATTGTAGAACTCTCACTGCCTAACACATGTTGGGTTTCTATGGGGCTCTCAATATATATTTGTTGGATGAGTATGCAAATTAATCACTCAGTGTGCACCAATAGCAGTAAATGAATAGAGAGTGTGATGAATATCCATGAACACATTCCCATCCCTAAAGTACAGCGCTGTTGGAGCCTCACTTGCCACCCGCAACTCCCAGAGGTCACCCCATCCCGAATCTGGGTCCTCCCCACTGGCTTGCCTTCCCTTTAGAGTCATACCACATATGTGGGTAAAAATGTGTGGATTTTTTTTAAACTACTTTAAAGTTTATAAGAATAGCAGCACAATCAAATTTGAGCTCTTAAGAATTTGCACTTTTGACAATACAATATATCTAAGCTTCACCTATGTCAATGTATGTTGTAGCCATTTACTGAGACTCACTTTGTGTGGGAATGCATTAAATAAACTTACAACAATTGATTTATCAATTTTGTTCCATTCCTCTAGCCACCCAATGCCCTAGACTCCTTCCATAATCTCTGCAACAAATTTTATTCTCTAAAGATAGCACAGTACCATTTCTCTTACCCCATATTCTTCTCCTATGTGGCTTTGCCACTATCCTATCAGGAAGTGGGGTTCAATTCTCCTCTTCCTGAATCTGGATGGGCTTCTGACTGCTTAAACCGATAGACTATGGCAGAAGTGACGCCCTGTGCCTTCTGGGTCTGGCCCATAAATAAGTCTTATCATGATGCAATTTCTGTGTTGTTCACTGGAATATTCATGTTTAAAGCTCTGAGCCAACATGTAAAAAGCCCAGTTACCCTGAGGCCACCATATTTTCAGGAAGCCATGGTACACGGAAAGGCCAGGTGTGGGCACTCTGTGTGGCAGTCCCAGTCTAGTGCAGCCCAGGCATCAGGCACATGAATGAAGGAGCCTGCTGGTGACTCCAGACCTCATTCACTGAGTCATGCCTAGACTTCAAGGTTTCTTAGCTGAGGTCCCAGGAATCCTAGAGAAGAATCTAGCTAACCTCCACATGCCAAATACAAGTTCCTAACCCATGGCCACAATTTATTTGTGGTTTTAAACAAATAAGTTTCGGGGTAGTCCGTCATACATCTATAGTAACTAGAACAACCTCCTTGGTAGTTGTCCTTTGTCCGGGCCCCATCTGTGCTTGGGGAAAAGTTCTATCCTTGCCTTCAAGGCTCTTCTAACTCTGATCAATCAGTATCATTTTTCTGATACCCCCCATAGCTCCTTCTAATAACCCATAATTCTTTATTAATATGTTATAACAATTCTTTATTAAAATCCCTTCTCTGACCTCATCAATTTTCACAAGACTCCAGGCCTTCTGCTAGAGCAGAGCCACCTGTCAACCATTTGTCACTTATTACAACATTCCACTCCTCTGAATCCTTCTTTATCTTCTTTTTAAAAAGAGATGTTTTTAAGTGTAGTCCACAGACCACCTCCATCGGAAGCACCTAGGCCCTTATATAAAATACAGATTCTGGGCAGCACTTTGGACAAATCAAATCAGGATCTCTATCTACATTTGTAGCAAGCACCCCAGTTGTGCCTTTAGACTTTGACAATCATAACTCTCCTGGGAATGATTTGGCTTGGAGGGGGAATCAGGGCATGAAGCATTTGGTATAAACTTGAGAAAAGAGACTTGGGAAAACTCACTGAAATCATTTTCTTTTTGCTAACTAAAGCAATTAGAATTGCTGGTATTAGAATTCCAATCAGAACTCCCTGGTATTCTGTCTCTCTAGCCCAGTCTCTTTTCCCAAGCATGATAAAACTGTGACCCCCAAAGTTACATGGCTCAGAAAGCATAGCAAATCTTGAACTCAACATGACTCTAATAAATGCATAAATGAAGGGATACAGAACTTATTGTCCACAAATATTACAAAAGATGTTCTGATTTTCAGATCATGGCTTGGGTTGGTGTTGAGACTAGGGAATACATTTCTAATTTTCAGTGATATTCAAAATGATCATAGTTATATACACAAACATGCATGACTAAGTATTATGTGACTGACCCCAGGAATGAGTATTTCACTACATTCTTTCACTACTATTTTTCTGTTTCCAAAGTTTGTTGTATATACGTTTGCATAGACACTGCCTCACGTCACAGGATTTGGAGTATCTTTTCCGTATGTGTATACAAATAAATATAAATAGGTAGCAAGAATGTTTTCTTACTCAAATCAGCTTTTCCCCAGTAGTGGAGGAGGGGAATTCAAAAGCTATCCTCTCACCACCCCTGTTTATCTGAGGAAATTATGAAATTTGCCTGTTGCAAAACTTGTCCTGAAACTATCTAATAGGGTTTGAATTTAACATTAAAAAACATCTTCTTGGCTAGGTTCGTGTGAATGTTATAATTTCCTCTTTCTCGCCCACTATTTGTTATTTCCTGCTCTCATAAGCCATTAAAAAAAAAATTGCACGCCAAATGCAGAGAAACAAGAAAGAAAAGAAAGAGGAAGAGAGAAGGGGAGGAGAGCCTGATGTGAAGGGGAGCATTCCTAAATGCAGAAATCTGTCCTTCACGTCAGAAAAATTATTGAATTCTGAAATCGCAGATGAGTCACTAAACCACTGCATCAACTTGACACCTGCCTTCTGTTATTTCCTCTTACATTCTGCGCTGTTTATACAGACATCTTCCAGCAAAATTTATAAATTCTTTGAAGGTACTGATAAAATGTATTTTTCTCTACTGAGCCTTAAGATTATGGTAGTCACTACATGTCCTTTAAGCTATCTCTTTTAATGAGACATAAAATAGTTCACTTTGCAACAATGAGCTATAAAAAGACTAACGACAAAAGCAGCAAAGATGAATTCCATGCTTAAAAATGTACAGGTAACATATATTGTTTTATTTTGATCTTCACTGCAACCCTACAATGTAAGTAAAAAAAAAAATTATTTTTTTCAGGCATGTTACATGTGCTCTTTTTTCTGAACCCTCCTCCCTCTGATATCTACGCACCTTTCTCCCTCACGTCTTAGAGTTTTCCCTCAAATGTTACCTATTCAGAATTTTCCTTGACTACCTGATTAATATTGAGCCCCACTCCACCTGCAGCCCCACCATTATATCTCTTATTCTGAATTTTCTCAATAGTCCTCTTGACATCTGAAAAAAATGTAGTTTTTTTTTTACTTTCTCTACATGAAACTAAACTCCATGAGTGTGGGGATTTATTTTGTTTGTTACTATTTCCCTGGTCCCCAAAGAATACCTAACACATAGTAAATGCTCAAAAAATAAACAAGTGAATGTACTATTCTTATTTCATAAAAAAAAAAAAAAAAAAGTCAGGAACAGCAGCAGGCTTAAAAGATTCAACTGATACGGCAAATCGAATGAGTGGCAAATAGGTTTTGTATCATAGGTGTTAACACCAAGTCTCCTTAGATTTTCAAGACAATGACAGAAATTTTGTTGACTCAGTGTACACTAATAACTACAGTGGCATTAATTTCTAGAACAATCTGAGACCTGGAACCTTCCTTCTCCATTTTATGAGTGTTATCTGGAACAAAAACAAAAAGCAAAAAAATTAAAATGGACTACCTTTGTAGGAGACGCCATAAGCCAGACGACATCCGAGCAAGATGATCTGCAACTGAGGCGTGGACCTCGGGCCATTCCTCCACAGGAGTTCCTTGTGGAGAAGGAGCCCGTGCCCTCAGCACGTAGTCATTGTTAATTACTCCCCTCACCTGTGTTGTTCTGGCTCAATAAAAGGCTGGTGTGGAGGTTGCTCGGGGCTACCCGGAAAGTAAGGGCTAGCCCACCTTCCACAAGCTTGTACTTCCGCCTCTCACTTGGTTCCTATCTGCGCTGAGACCAGGGCCATAGGAGCCCAATGGGTCGCCACAACCTTAGCTGATACCGGATAGGATGGGAGGAAAATATCTCAACTGTGCTGTAGGCACAGACATCTATACTAGACCAAGAACTGACACACATGTCTTTGGGGGCCAATCCTAGTTCCTAAACAAGACCTTTGCCAACCATTCCAAAGCACTCTTTGACAAGAAGGAAACTATTATTTCTGCTGCAGTAATAGCATCTTCAGAGATGGTGCTACTAAGGTAATAGAAGCCATTGGCTACTTCCACTGGTGGACCATTTAGCAGTGTGACAGCTGTGTGATACCACATGAGCACTGGATGGGGGACAGCCTTTACCAATGTCTCCAATAATTTGCTGTGCTTCAATCTGTCCCTAAGTATAGCAACAAAGAAGATGTCACATGGTGTTAGATGGCACTTTCCCTTGGGTTTTATGGATGATTAACACACTTCTAGTATGAAACACAATTTAATTTAACCTAACTCAGAAACAACAAAACCTCCACTGTGCTGTCCTATCAGCCTACTAACCAGTCTATCTTTCATTAGCTAGCACTTCAAAACAAATCCTAGAAGTGAATGTTAACATCACAAGAGGCCTAAGAGATCATCCATTGATCAGAGATTATCCCATGATTTTAAGGAGAAGACACTTAGGCTAAATTGACTATCAGTTATACCCAGCTGAGAAGCAGTGTAGAGTCAGCCTAGCACCCCTTTGCACACAGTAGGACTGTATTTTGCACAAGATCTGCCATTTTCAGCAAACTGTTAACCAAATGAATTTGAAAATGAATGACCTCCAAGGCTGGCAATGTCATGATTGCCATAAATTTGAATAATTTACAAATCACTGTGAGGAGCACACCTTAAATGGTCTTCGTTGCTCTGTGAGTGTTCTCTAGACAGTGGCTGCTCTCTGACAATTTATAATGCAATGTGGATACAGGGTTATCTATCATAAATGTTATTATTAAAAGTATTTGGTTAAGCAGTACAATCAATTTCCTGACCAGACTTAAAGGTAAAATGTTTAATTTCCTTGGAATTACAATGTTGGACACCAATACGGAATCAGAAAGTCTGGCATGCTAATACAGAATTATCTCAGCAAATGCTTATTTATTCATTCACTTCACAAGCATATATATGCTAACTATTGCCCATGTGCCAGTGTGGAAGACATTTCCTAGCTCTTCACCAAGCCCCTTCCCTTTCCTCCTGGGTGCAGGTGGTCCACTGTTTTCAGTCTCTGCTGTAGTTAGCTGCAGCCATGCGTGTGAGTTCTGGCCCCTGGGGTGTGAGCAGCAGGGATGTATGTCATAAGACCCTCCCAAGTGTGATCCTCCATGTACCTCCCTCACCTTCCAAACAGATGCAGAAAACCTCATGGAACAATCTGAGCTGCAGGCGACAGCAGAGCCCCAGGACAAAAGGAGCCGTCCCTGAGTCACATTCAGAGGAGAGAAATGTAAGTGGTGTGAGAACACATCAGAGCACCTTAGCAGAGGCTTTCCAGGAGTTGTGGTACCAGAAATGGACACTGATTTAACTTTTAAATGGGTGAAATCTCACCCCAGGCTGAGAGAAGGCAAATATAAAACTTTAGATGGGAAAAACTTACACAATTTCAGAGACAAGTTGTCTAACATAGCTGGAGTACCAAGTAAAACACAGGCAAAGCTTTGAGTCTTGAGAGAAACACTGAGGTGTGGTCAGATTATGAAGAGTCCGCATGCCAAGATGAAGACTTTAGACTTTATACTCAAGGCAGTAGAATCCAGGTAGGAGGCTACTGGAACAGTCTAAGCAGGAGACAGGGCCGGACTGATGCAGGCTGGATCAGAAGAAATTGAATCAAAAATAGATGCAAAAGACCATTCAGAGACCATAACATTCAGGTAGCTATTAGATGTAAGAGGCGAAAGTAACATTAAGTGAGGTAGAGAACACAAGAGAAGAAAAAGATGGTAAATCGCTTTTAAATGTGTTGCATTTGAGGTCCAAGTTGGAGACGCTATCTAGTGGGCAGTTTTCATTTCATATGTAGAACTTAGGGGAAAAAAAATTCAAAACTGGAATTATAAATGTGGGAGTTGGCAGCATAGGGATGGTGTTTCAGCCAGTAGAGTAGATGAGATCTGCCAAGAAAAGCGTGTAGAGTGAGAAGAGAAGAAAGAGGAGATTTCACAGGATATTTCACAGAGTAGTTAGGGAAGTATAAAAAGCATCATGGCAGGAGAGAGTCATGCGAACCACAAGAGAGAGATTTTAAGGCTCCCGCCCTCACAGAGGAGGTCAGACCCAACCCCATGGGGAAACCAGACGTGCTAACTAGCCATAGAGTAGGTTGCAGAGCCTAGAACAACGGCAGAGCCTGCATGGGCAAATCTGCCACCAGATTCAAGCAGTCAACCCTGGCTGGGAGTCAGAGCAGAGCAAAAGCTCAAACAGCAACTACGTACAGAACCCAAGAGGTGGAGGATCAAGAATGGGCAAAGGAAAAAGAGACAGGATTTTTTTTCAAGAGCTCCTTCTTATCAAATTCTGGTCAGATAGTAGACTGGGTCAGAATAAACACAAGGGATGTTCAGTTGTTTCCAGGAACGAAAGGCCATATAGGCGACTGGAGGATGGCAATTGGGTGTTCAAGCAAGTTTGTTAGTTTGGGGGACAGATGCTACATTGCCCTGGAGGAAGGACAGTTCCTTAGTGAAAGCCATGCGTGAAGACGTCCTCTTCAAGAACACTAATGGAATTTTGTGAGACAGTTCTAGAAGTAGGCAGAGCAAACCGGAAAGTTTTTAAGGATGTTATTAAGTTAAATGTAAGAATCTACTGAAGAAGGAGACATGGAAGATTGAGAGCGCAACATAAGGACTTAGTGCAGAAATCAGAGGGGGTGGGACCAAAGCACTGTAAAGAAACCAGCTGTGAAACCCATATCCTCTCTGGCTCTGTTCTCTTGGTGCATGCTGCTAAAACAAAACACTTGAGACAGGGTAATTTGTATATAATAGAAATGTATTTGTCATGGTTCTGAAGGCTGGAAAGTCAAATACTCAGGTGCCAGCAGACTGGTATCTTTATGAGGTTTGCTCTTTGCTTCCAAGATGGAGCTTTGTTGCTGTCCCCTCACATGGCACTAACTGAGGGTAAAAGTGGCCTAGCTAGATCCCTCCAGCTCTTTTATAAAGTCGAAAATCCCATTCATGAGGCTTCTGTCCTAATGACTTAGTCATCTCCTAAAGTTCCCACCTCTTGATACTATTACATATCATGTTGGCGATTAAGTTTCAACATATGCATTTTGGGGGGAAATACATTCAGACCATAGCTTATTTTGTCTGGGAGGGAGGTGGAGAGGGAAGAACAGGATGAAGTATAGATGAACAATGAGGGACATTGAGACATTCATAACTGATGGTCTTTATTCTCTTAGCAAAGCCAGGCTGGAGCAGCCACCAGACAGCTGGAATGCGGAGGATGCACAGGTCTAAAGAGAGAGTAGAATTGCAGAATGAGGGCTGAGGAGACCGAGGACTGTCCCACATGTAGGAGCAATTAGGTTTTCCCTTAAGGCCCTGCTCACAGAGCTATATGAAACTAGGATGTTTTCTGCAGGTGATTAGAGTCAAAAGGTCGAAAAACAGGGAAACAAGTAAATAAATCAGATACTTTGGTGGGAATGAAGGAAAGAAAAGGAGATGAAGGATCCGAGTGTCACTGAGGGAATGATGGAAAGGACTGACAGACCAGTTCACTCTAAACTGCTTCCGGGCTAAGCTTCTCATAGTTCCTACCACGGTGCATGGCCCACAAAAGGCAGTCAAGAAATGTGAAATACGAATGAACAAGTGAATGAATGAATGAATGAACAAGGACATGCTTGAAATTCAGGCTAGTGATGGGAGAAATAAAGTTGGACACAGTAATAGACTGCAAGACTAGAAAGTATTCAAGAAGCAACAGCGTGGGATGAGGCAGAAGAACAGATTTGTGTAAATGAAAAGTCTGGAAAAAAATAAAATACCAGAGAGAGTCATTGAAGTGTTCAGTGGAGCAATTCAAAGTGATCTAAAGGTCTAAACATTCCCCTGTAAGTGGAATTAGTAAAATGGAATGGGCTGGGTCTGGGGGCTATAATCTCATCACGTTGGGAGGCCAAGGCATAAGGATCACTTGAGATCAAGAACTCGAGACTAGCCTGGACAACATAGAACCAATCTCTACAAAAAAATTAAAAATTAGCTGGGGTGATGGCACATGCGTGTAGTTCCAGTTACTCAGAAGGTGGAGGCAGCTTCCATAAGCCCAGGAATTTGAGGCTGCAGTGAGCTAGGATGTTGCCACTACACTCCAGCCTAGGCAACAAAACAAGACACTGTCTCTAAAAACAATAAAATAGAAAATGGAGTGGGGCAAAGGTCAGTGTGAATGCAGGCAATTAGATGGCTCATCAGTAAATATCACATTGTCACTTATGATGGCAGCAGATGCGAGAAGACACTATGAGCCAAGTTCCAAAGTCCTTGAGGATTAAGAAAAAATGACCCAGAGGCAACAGTAACAAGAGCTTGAATATATCATTGAGATAATAATGTGGGCCCTCCCTTCCACCCAGAAATCTTATAAGGATAAAATAAAAGAATTATTATTTAAACGTCTTTGGAATTGAGAGATAACAAGTGTCCTTCAAAGGAGGAAAGATTGTTAAATGAAAGCTACATAAAGTCTCTTGCCCACTTAAAAAGGGGGTTGCCTGCTCTTTTCTTGTTGATTAATTTGAGTTCTTTGTAGATTCTAGTTATCAGACCTTTGTTAGATTCATAACATGCAAAAAAAAAAAAAAAAAACTTCTCCGAAGATGACAGATGAATAGCAACAAACACATGAAAAAATGTTCGTTGTATTTAATCATCAGAGAAAGGAAAATCACAACCACTGAGATCTCACCTACTCCAATAAGATTAGTCTACATCACAAGACCCAGATCTGCAGATGTTGGCATGGATGTGGAGAAAAAGGAACACTTCTACACTGCTGGTGGGACTGCAAACTAATACAACCTTTGTGTAAAGAAGTATGGAGAATCCTCAAAGAACTAAAAGTTGACCTTCCATTTGATCTTGCAATTCCATTACTAGGTATCTACCCAGAAGAACAAAAATCATTTCACCACAAAGACATTTGCACATTTACTGTAGCTCAATTCATAATTGCCAAGTCGTGGAAGCAACCCAAATGTCCATCAACCTATGAATGGATTAACAAGCTGTGGCATATGTATACCTTGGAATACTATTCAGCCATAACAAAAGATGAAGACTAACATCTTTTATGCTTAGCTGGATGGAGTTGAAACACATTCATCTTAGTAAAGTATCTTAAGAATGGAAAAAAATATCCAATGTACTCAATACTAATATGAAACCAATGCATAAACAATTACATGCCCATATGAACAATAAAAAACAAATATAGTCTAGCAAGGGGAAGGGGAGGGAGAGGGAGGGGGAGGGCGATTGGCAGGATGTCATCATCTGCACAATGAGAGGATATTCATTCAGCACAGCCCCTGGGTGAAAGGCTCTTCTACAACTTGAACTTTACCTTGGAAGTGAGAACAATGGAACCTAAACATTTGTCCCTTTGTGTTAATCTGAAATTAAAAATTGTTTTAATTATTAAATTATATAAATTTGTAACTACATAATTATAAACAAAATAATCAAAACGCATCAGTTAGTTCTTAAAATAAAATAAAGTGAGAAAGTGTGTTGCTATCTCCAAACATGGAAAATAATGGTAAACCAAGAGAGTGAGGGAAACCGTGATTTACTGAGGTCCAACTGTGTGTCCATCGCTTTGCAAGAGATAGGACAGCCTTCTCCTAAGTTAAATACACAGAAAGTAAAGGCAGTGCCATGACATCAATGCTAGTGAAGTCCAGATATAATTAACACTCGTCCGTTTGACCACAAAAGCCCATGTTCTCTGTACTATACTAAAGCTGTGTTTGGGGCTGAGATAAGAGTTCAGAATTTTTATTCAAAAAAAAAAAAACCCAATAAATTATTGCAGAGAAAAAAAAAGAAAGCTACATATAATTTTCAGGAAGAAGTTGCAGGAAACCAGCATAATAGAGAGTCCTCTTTAAGAAGCCCAAACATAGGAGCAACCCCCAGGGAAGCACTGTCACTTGGCGTAAAGCTGGGTTTCAATACAAGGAAACAGGCAGAGATAATCACTGTGGCTACTAATTAAATGCTAAATCCCAGGAGCTTTACTATATCATGTTGAATTCCCACAGAGACCATGCAAAGTAGGTATTTATTATCTTCAGATTATAATACAAATGAGGAAACAGGGACTCTGGCTAAATAACCTTCCTTAAGTTGCACAGATAGAAAACAGACCAGTCAACATTCGAACCCAGCTCAGGCACATCAAATCCTATTCCCTTTCCCCTCTAGAACGGTAGTATATAACACATCAAGGTTACCTTGATGTATTCAGCACTTTACAGGGGAAATGAGGATATATTAGAATGATAAACAAATAACTAGTGGAGACAAAAGAGAAAACATGAGCTGGAGGAGATTGGAGTGGGAGTGAGGGCAGTTTACAGCAGAGACTGATGGATGGGTTTAGGGACCCAGGGGGTTGGGAGGCGGAAGAAAGAGATCAAGTGAAACTAGCCAGCCTTGAATTTCAACTTGGACATTGATACTCAAAGACTGTGGTATCCGCATGAAGTCCATTACCACCAGTATATAGCTTAACTAGCTGCTTTTTTTAATGTTAGATTTCTTTTTTTATTATTTACATGAACAGTCAAGAAACCATCTTGCCACTTTAACAAGCACCCTTGAGGAATCAATTTAAAATTCCCATCTCAGAGGACTTACATATGTACAGTAACAGCTTGGGTAAATTTACTAATTCATCTAATCAGTCTGCCATATTATTAGCCAATTTCCCTAAATCTTGTTATAATTTACACATTAAAAAGGAAATGCCTTCCAATTATCGTTCTGCAAGATTAGAGGAAACATATAATACATCCTTTCAGAGGATCAACCATGACTTTAATGTATTTTATAGAGGACAGTTGATAAAAATCAGGCTCCTAAAGCATCTAGGTTATTTGAAAACTGTTCTTTTAAGCACTTTGAGTGTCATTTTTATGATTGTGTTTGTGCCATTTATTTTTTTTTTTTTTGACAAATTCTTTCTTTATGTATAGCACAGAGGCATATAACAGCCAGGTTCCAAATGGCTCATCAAAATTCTGAGTTAAAGAATTCAGCATCAAGTGAGCTGTTATTTAGGATAGATGCTGTCAAACAGGGATAGCTTTACCAGCCAGAGATTTTGAGCCACGCAAGTAACCTCATGTAACCCAAATATGTCTGGGCTACTGGGGGGAGTTTCTCGTCTCCTCACTCCTGGGCTGTGTGTTAGAAACCCTAACTGCGTGGAGTTGTCCTCCTCAGTATGCCGCTTGCTCCTCCCCAACCTCTCCCAGTATTCTAACTCCAAAAGTATTGGCCCAATATTTCAACCCCTAAAGTATCGTTTATTCACACAGCACACACAGGAAAATTCCCCAAATTCACCCGATTAGACTTCCTTGTCTGGTGACATCTCTCCTCCTCTCTTTCCCCACTGCCCTTTCAAAACCCCTGTTTGCTGTCTTCTATAATACAGCTCTTTTTTACCCTCTTTTAAAATATAGATATAAATTGTTTTTATTGGCTCTCTAACACAAGGAAGTCATTTATACCCAAATTTATACCCAAACTCTAAAGAATTGCACTAAAGAATGTGCGGCACAGCTAGGAAGTAGAGAACATGGTGCTTTACACACTGTTGCTTTTTTCAGCACCACATCCTGCAACCTCCGAAGATCCTTCCAGCTCCACCATCCTGCCATTTGTCTGCTCTGTGGTTCATGATGAATTTGGGCACTGCTGTGTCATGGTCTATGTGACATTGTAACATAGCGAGTGATTTGGATGGGGGAACTCCATATCTCTAATTTGGGGTTTTTTTTAATTGACAAATAAAAAGTGCATATATATTTATACTGTGCAACATGATATTTTGAAATGCGTATGTGTTGTGGAATGGCTGTATTTATGTTGGGATTATAGTTGCCATGTTATGCAATAGACCTCTTGGGTCTATTTCGCCTAACTAACACTTTTTATCCTTTGACCAACATTTCCCCAACTCACCCCACCCTGTCACCCATAACCACCGTTCTACTCTCTCCTTCTGAGTTCAGCTTTTTTAGATTCCACATGTAAGTGTGATCATGAGGTATTGGTGAGCTATTTGTCTATCTGTGCCTGGTGTGTCTCATTTAGCATCGTGCTTCCAGGTTCATCCACGTTGTGCAAATGACTTAATATTTTTAGGTTTGAATAATATTTCATTGGGAGTGTGTGTGCATAAATCTCCATTTATCTTGATGGGCACTTGGGCCAATTCTATTACTAGATCATGGCTATTGAGAATAACGCTGCAATGCACAGGGGAGGGCAGATATCTCTCCAACATCCTGATTTCATTTCCTTTGGGTACATACCCAGAAGTGGGATTCCTGGATCATGTGGTGTGTCTATTTTTTAACTTTTTTACGAACTTCCTTACTGTTTTCCGTGGTGGTTGTACTAACTTTCATTCTCATCAAATGTGTGCAAGGGTCCTCTTTTCTTTATTTCCTTATCCACACTTGTTACCTTTTGATTTTTGATAATGGCTATTCCATCAGATGTGAAGTAATACCATATTGTAGACTTAATTTGTATTTCTCTGATGATTAGTGATGTTGATTTTTTCCATATACTTATTGGCCATCTGTGCATCTTCTTTTGAGAAATGGCAATTCAAATCCTTTTCCTGTTTTTTAACTGGGTTATTTGCTTTCTTGCTATTGAGTTATTTGAGTTCTTATATATTTTGGATATACACAGTGTCGTGTACAAATATATAAGTGTAAGTATAGTGTACAAATATATAAGAATAGTTTACAAATATTCTCTCATTCCATGATTCGTCTCTTCACTCTCCTGACTGTCTCTTTGTAGTGCAGAAGTTTCTAATTTACTGTGATTCCATTCATCTCATTTTACTTTTGCTCCTGGTATCAGACCAATGTCATAGAAATTTCCCCCTATGTTTTCTTCTAGTAATTTACTGTTTCAGGTCTTATGTTTAAGTTTTGAATCTATTTTGAGTTGATTTTTATATGGTGTGAGATAAGGTTCTAATCTCATTATTCTGCATGTGAATAGCTAGTTTCCCCAACATTTATTGAAGAGACTGTCCTTTACCTACTGGGTATGTATTCCTGACATATTTGTCAGAAATAAATTGATTGTAATTGTGTGGATTTATTTCTGGTTTCTCTATTCTGTTCCATTGGCCCAAGTATCTATTTTTATGCCAGTACCATACTGTTTTGATTACTATAACTATGTAATATATTTAAAAAGCTGATTTCCTCCAGCTCTGTTATTTTTGCTACAGATTACTTTGGCTATTCAGGGTCTTTTGTGATTCCATGAAAATATTGGGATTATTTTTCTATTTTAGTAAAAATTATCATTTTTGATATTTTGGTAGGGATTACAGTAAGTCTGTATATTGCCTTGGGTAGTGTGGATGTTTTAACAACATTAATTTTTCTAATCCATGAAGGCAGAACATATTTCTGCTTATTTATGCCTTCTTCAGTTTTTTTCTTTCTTTTTTATTTTATTTTATTTTATTTTATTTTTTTGAGAAAGAGTCTCACAGCAACCTGAAACTCTTGGGCTTAAGCTATTCTCTTGCCTCAGCCTCCCAAGTAGCTGGGACTACAGATGCCCACCAGAATGCCTGGCTATTTTTTTGCTGCAGTTTTTATTGTTGTTTAGCAGGCCCAGACCGGGTTTGAACCCTCCAGCCTCAGTGTATGTGGCTGGTGCCCTAACCACTGAGCATGGGTGCCAAGCCTCTTCAATTTCTTTCTTTCTTTTTTAGAGACAGAGTCTTACTATGTTGCCCTCAGTAGAGTGCTATGGCATCACAGCTCACAGCAACCTCCAACTCTTGAGCTTAAGAGATTCTCTTGCCTCAGCCTCCCAAGTAGGTGGAACTACAGGTGCCTGCCACTACACCCGGCTATTTTCTTGTTGTAGTTGTCCTTGCTGTTTAGCTGGCCCTGGCTGGGCACGAACCTGCCAGCCTCAGTGCATGTGGCTGACACTATAACCACTGTACTACCGGTGCCAAGCCAACTTCTTCAATTTCTTTCATCAGTGTTTCATAGTTTGCAGTATACTGATCTCTTACCTCCCTAATTAAATTTATTCCTAAGTATTTTTTCATGGCTACTTCTTGTAAATAAGATTTTTTTTTGGTATCTTTTTGGAATGGTTCATATATTTCAAAAATGCTACTAATATTTATAAGTTGATTTTGTATCCTGCAACTTTAGTAAATCCATTTATTAGTTCTAACAGTTTTCAGTGGAATGTTTAGGGTTTTCTGTATAAATATCATGGCTGCAAAAAGAGAAAATTTGACTTCTTTCTTTTGCATTTGGACGCCTTTTTATTTTTTCTTTTCTTTGCCTAATTGCTGTAGTGAGGAATTCCAGTACTCTGGTGAATAGAAGTGGTTAGAGTAGGCATCTTTGTCTTGTTCCTGATCTTAGAGGAAAAGTTTCCAACTTTCACCATGGAGTATAATGTTAGTGATGGCTTGTCACTTATGGCCTTTATTTAGTTCAGATACATTTCTTATATACTTAATTTGTTAAGAGTTTTTTGCCCTGAAAGAGTGTCAAATTTTGTTAATTTTTTTTCTGTATCTATTGAGATGATTAGGCGATTTTTGTCCTTAATTATATAAATGTGACATACCACATGTGTTGATTTGCATGTGTTGAACTGTCCTTACATCCCAGAGATAATTGTTACTTTGGTATTAGGTTTTGTATCAGGGTACTGCTGGCCTTGTAAAATAAGTTTGAAAATAGTCCTTCCACTTCAATTTTTTTGAAGAGTTTGAGAAAGACTAGTATTCTTTCTCTAAATTCTTAGTAGAGGGCTGAGCATGGTGGCTCACGCTTTTAATCCTAGCACTATGGGAGGCCAAGGTGGGTGGATCGCTCGAGCTTAGGAGTTCTAGACCAGCCTGAGCAAGAGAACTCTGTCTCTAAAACTAGTCAGGTGTTGTGGCAGGCACCTGTAGTCCCAGCTACTAGGGAGGCTGAGGCAAGAGGATCATTTGAGTCCAAGAGTTTGAGGTTGCTGTGAGCTATGACGCCATGGCACTCTACCCAGGGCAACAAAGTGAGGCTCTATCTAAATAAATAAATAAATAAATCTTTGGTTTATTCAGCAGTGAAGCCATGAGGTCCTGGGCTTTTCTTTGACAGGAGACTTTTCATTATTACTGATTCAATCTTCTTACTCATTATTGGTCACATCTCTACTTCACTAGAATGATCGTTGACTGATCTGAAATGCACAGATAGAAAGAAGAATTAATGACCATTCCTAATATCATGTACACCTTCATGACTAATTATACAAAAACCTACATTATTATCTTGTTTTTAGTGAATACGTGGAGCTTGTTAGGCTTATCTCTTTTTTGTTTTCAACTCTAAATTGTTTAATATATAAAACACTGCGATCAATGAAGCATAAAAGCACTGGTTGTACACTTCTACTCAGAAATATAAATGTGTTTTATATGGTAAGTAATTTGTAAAAGTTCCCAAATGGCAGTGACTATAAATTGGATTCATGCACAGCCTTGTAATGTGTTCAACAGATAGTTTAAAAATGATTGTTGTTATAGAGATGGGGCTTAATGTGTTTATGTCTTCAGGTCCAGAATTTATTTCTTTTTTTTTTTTATATAGATGCACAATGTAAGCATCTCTTCTTTATGATATATCAAATGCTGCTTTCTTTCACTGAATGCAGCAGTTTGACAAAGTAACACGCTTGTAAGCAAATATTGCAAATATGTTACCAGACCATTTTTCTTTCTCTGTTGGTTCACATTACACAGGTTTACAAATTCAGCTGAAAGAGGCAAATGTAATTGAGCTTCCTTTTTTTTTTTATCATTGTTGAAAAGAAATGAGTTAGTTTTTATTTATTTTGATAGGGCTAGGGGGTGCAAATATTTTTATGTTACATGGATGAGTTGTACAGTGATAAAGTCAGGGATTTTGGTGTACCTGTCATCTGAATAGTGTACATCGTACCAGACAGGCAATTCTTGATCTCTCACTTCCCTCCCACCCTCTCCCCTTCTGAGTTTACAATGGTCATTATACCACCTCATATGACCAAATATACCCTTGATTGCACTTAGAATAATGACCTCCAGTTCCATTCAGGTTGCTGCAGAAGACACTATTTTGTTCCTTTTTATAACTGAGTAGTATTCTGTGGTATTTATATATAACATATTTTCTTTATCCACACATCAGTTGATGGGCACTTAGGTTGATTCCATATCATTGCAACTGTGAATTGTGCTTGCAGTAAACATTTGGGTTCAAGTGTCTTTCTGATATAATAGCTCTTGTTCCGTTGGGTAGACACCTAGCAATGGAATTGCTGGATTGAATGGTATGTCTGCATTTGGTTCTTTGAGGAATCTTCATACTGTTTTTCATAGAAATTGGATGAATCTACATTCCTACCAACAGTGCATAAGCATTCCCTTTTCACCAATATATTTTTTTTTTTGACTTTTTAATAATGGTCATTCTGACAGGGGTAAGGTGATATCTCACTGTGTTTTTTTTCTTTTGTTTTTTTTTTATTTTTAAATTTTTTTATTTTGCAGTTTTTGGCCAGGCCTGGGCTTGAACCCACCACCTCCGGCATATGGGGCCGGCACCCTACTCCTTTGAGCCACAGGCACTGCCATCTCACTGTGGTTTTAATGTGCATTTCCCTGGTAGGAGTTTCACATGTTTGTTGATCACTTGTATGTGTATCTGTTCTTTGGAAAAATGATTGCTCATGTCTTCTGCCTACTTTTTTTTTTTTTTTTTTTTTTTGCGGATTTGTTTGAGTTCTTTATAGATTCTGGCTATCTGTTCTTTATCAGGCACATAGTTTATGAAGATTTCCTCCCATTTTATAGGTTGCCTATTTACTCTGTTGATTATTTCCTTTGCTATGCAGACACTTTTTAATTTGTTAAGTCCTATTTGCCTTTGTGGTCTTTGTCATAAATTCATTGCCTAGGCCAATGTTCTGAAGAGTTTGTTCTAAGTTTTCTTCTAGAATTTTTGTGCTTTCAGGTCTTACATTTAAGTCTTTAATGCATCCTGAGTTAATTTTTATATATGGTAAGATGTAGAGATTCAGTTCCATTCTTCAACATATGGCTATCCAATTTTCCCAGCACCCCTTAATGAATATGGTGTATGTTGTTGTCTATATTATTAGAGATTAGCTGGATGTAGGTAAATGGTTTTATTTCTGACTTCTCTATTCTGTATTACCAGTCTAAGTGTCTGCTGTTATCCCAGTACTATGCTGTTTTGGTTACTATAGCTTTGTAGTATAATTTGAAGTTAGGTAATGTGATGCCTACAGATTTGTTCCTTTTGCTTAGGATTGCTTTGGATGTTAAGGCTCTTTAGGTTTCCATACAAAATTTAAGATCATTTTTTCTAATTCTGCAAAAAATAAAGTTGGCATTTTGATGGAAATTGCACTGAATCTGTAAGTCACTTTGGGCAGTGTGGACATTTTAGTAATATTGTTTCTTCCAATCCACAGCATGGGATTATTTCCATTTATTTATGTCATCTTTAATTTTATTCATTAGTGTTTTTTAGTTCTCTTTGGAGAGCTCTTTCACCTCCTTGATTAAGTATATTCTTAAGATTTTTTTTAATAGCTATTGTAAATGGTATTGAGTTCTTGATATTTCAGCTTGGCTGTTACTAATATATAGAAATTTTACTAATTTGTACACATTAATCTTATAACCTGAAGCTTTAATGAATTTATTTATCAATTATATAATAGTACTTTTTTGGAGGAGTCTTTAAGGTCTTGAATTTTTAGACTTGTGTAACAGGTACCACAGGGCTAACTGAGAGCAATGGAGTATTTTCAAATTATGACATATTTGTATCAGTTAGGGATTTATTTAGCTCACGGCAATTTAGGCTGGGCTAAGCTAGGTAGTTGTTCTGATGTCAGCTGGACTTCTGCATGTGTCTGTGGGCCACTCCAGATCAGCTTTAGATCAGAACTGTTCATCTTGGCTCAGCTCTCTCATGAACCAGGGGGCCCCTGCTAGGACAGCTGTGCTGACTAAGTTCTGGTCCTGTGGTCTCATTTCTTACCTACATAGCCCGGGCTTGTTCATATGTTAGAGGAAGGGGTCACAGGAGAGAAGAGTCTTCAAAGTTCTTAAGTGCCAAGCTGTTTACTGGCACATCATCATTTCAGCTACATTCTATTGATCAAAATAAATCACAAAGTGATCCCCAATTAAAGGAGTGAGGAGACGGACTCCAACTCTTGAAGAGATCTGCAAAAGCCTTGCTGACACAGGGAGCAAGGGGAGTGTGAATGATTGTGCTGTTAGATGTGCCTAGCACAGTGCTGGGCTTCACTGAAAAAGTGTTTCACTAGTTAATTAATTCAATAAATACAGATGACCCTACAACCATAGAGTTACCATCATTTACCAGGTGAACCAGACGAATTGGATTCTTCACTCCTATTAAATTCTATTGCACAAATGCATCCCAGAGTTGAAATCTTAGAGAAAATGTACTTGGTCCTTTCAATTCCCTTTGCTTATTTGGGGGGTAGTTGGACTTTTCAAAAAAGCTTACAGGGTTGCTTTGCACTTTCTTGAGTAGAGAAAGCAACAGTAGTATTTGAAGTGATATGAATTTGGTGCTAGAAAGCTCTAGTTGGACAGCCTCTTGGACCTTGTTTAGCCTCCTTCTGGAAGGTGGGCCAATCATCTTTTCAACTAGAGTTTGAATGATTTAAAGTACCTTAAAAAATACTTCATTGCGCCTATAGTCACAGCTACTTGGGAGGCTGAGGCAAGAGAATTGTTTAAGCCCAGGAGTTTGAGGTTGCTGTGAACAGTGATGCCACAGAACTCTACCCAGAATGACAGCTTGAGACTCTGCCTCAGAGAGGGAGGGGAGGGGAAGGGGAAGGGGAAGTGGAGGGAGAGTGATTGGCGGGATCACACCTATGGTTCATCCTATAAGGGTACATGTGAATCTCTCTAAATGTAGAATATAAATGTCTTAACACACTAACTAAGAAAAAGACATGAAGGCTATGTTAATCAGTTGGATGAAAGTATTTCAAATTGTATATAGAAACAGTACACTGTACCCCATGATAGTATTAATGTACACTGCTATGATTTAATTTAAAAAAAGGAAAAAAAACTTCATTGTAACAGGTAATAGAATTCCTGGTTCTATGTATTTTATTAAGTGCTCCATGGTAAGTAGTTTGTTCAGGTTAAGCATTTGAATTATTTTCATTCACATTTATATGATCAGCAAGATAAAACTTGAACTCAATTTTTAAGAATCTATTTCTGTACCATAAAGTTTTATTCCATCCTATTTATGCTTTATAGCAATGTTGAACTGGTAATGCAACATTTTAAAAAGTAAAATTCTATTTCCTACAAATATCTATTTACCTGCTATTTGAAAAGGCTGCACCGCTCTTATTTTTTTTTTTACTGCTCTTATTTTTTGCACAAAAATGTGAAATGTACTTTTGTAAGTAGCTTGTTGTATATATTTGTCATTTTTGAAATATCACTTTGTGTTTTTTAGTTTGTTTTACATTTTTTTAGTTAGCTTTAGTTAGTTTTTCAGTTAGTTTTACATTCTTTCTTTATATTCAGATTTCAAAAGATTTCTAAAGATATCAGTTCAACAGATCTCTTTTCTAAATGCTCAGATGTGAACTGATATGGTGACCTTTATTTGACTTTTTGATGAACATTTAATTGTAAATCAGGAATGGAGCACTGCTCCTTGTTGGGGCATTAATTAGAATCTTGCATATTTGTCCATTTGTCTTAATAATTAAATGCCACCTAATTTAATATAAGAAGTTTCCCAAACTGGCTACTGATGTATGAATTTATGAATGTATTAAACTCTTTTACCTTTAATACAGAGAGAAATGCACCATATTTATTACATAGCCAGACTTTGATTACTTTTACTTTATTTGAAAATGTTGTACCCCATCAGATATGTAATATTACTCAAGAAAGAAATAAAAAAAATCAAGAAGAAAACAAAATCCAAACTCAAGATCTGAATATTTATGTATGTGGATATCTACAATTCAGCTTTTAAAAGACAGTTTAATTTTCTTTAACTGCTTATATATATTTTAAGTGAAGGGCAAGAAATTGATCTCAAAGTAATACTTTTTCAATTAAATATAGCACTTGAAATTAATTTTTAATATAAGGAACACTAATTTTAGGAAGAAAAGTCTCAGAATCAAAATTAGAACTTTCCAAGAATCGTTATCAATCTCAAACTAAAGTGATAAGGGAAATTCTTAAGCTAAACATAACCACTTTCTCTTTTTTCAAATTGGAAAACTGGGTCTACTTACATAAAAAACTTTGGGAAGCTGGTGGCAGGGAGGTGTGAAAGGAGGTGTTAGAAATGGTAATTTAATGTAAATACAGATAATTCAAAAAAACTAATTACTTCACTTTTACAAATAATGAAGTTCACACTTTGAACTCTCTGGAGAGTTTTTCATTCTGACATCAAGGCCATAAAGATAAAATTAATGTCTGTTCCAAATCGTAGTAGCCATTCCTCATAATATAATTAAAACTTCTTATTGACAAGGTATCATTATTAGATATGCAACTTTAAAATAATTAATATACCTAAGACATTGGGTATTTTACTCCTTACAATTAATTTTTTGTTTTTACAGTCTGACAATCTCTTAAAGAACACACTTTCCAGTCAACATAAAATATGCAGATTTTTATATGTGAACAATAAGCCAGCAAAACAATCACAATGACTTTGAACTCTTTAGCCCAAAGATGCATTGGGTGCATTTTTTATAAACTGAAATAATAAATAATAGATTGGCTCTAAAAGTAATTTGTGTTTTTGCTGAGCCATCAACTCCCAAAATATCTAGATTCTGAGTCTCTAACACATTATATTATGAATTTTATTCTGAGTCAAACGCTTCAGTGTATAGGCGAAAGCAAGACCTTGGTAGTTTTTTATTCCTTTTAAAGTTCTTCCCTTTTCCTCTGATCAACTAAAATAGTCCTCCCTTCATTCAGAACACATAAAAAAAAGAGCAGGAGATTGGAGATTCTGCAACATTCTGCTCCATCCATTCCAAATGGTTAAACACGCTTACTTTATTAAAATATGAAGTTTTCATTCAAAAGAAGTAATTCCTTAACTCTTATCTAAATTCTGTAAAGGAAAGAAAAAACATTTCTTTTTTTTTTTTTTTTTTTTTTTGAGACAGTCTCATTTTGTCACTCTGGGTATAGTGCCTTGGTGGCATAGCTCAAAGCAATCTCAAACTCTTGGGCTCAAACAATCCTCTTGCCTCAGCCTCCTGAGTAGCTGGAACTACAGATGCCTGCCACAATGCCCAGCTATTTTTAAAGACAAAGTCTTGCTCTGGCTCATGCTGGTCTTCAGCTCCTGAGCTCAAGCAATCCACCTGCCTCAGACTCCCAGAGTGCTGGGATTATAAGTGTGAGCCACCACACCTGCCCCCCCCACACACACAAAAAAAAAATTTATAAAGGTACAAGAAGCCATCTGCCCTCCCTCCTTACATCCAATGGGTCATTTTCTCGGCCATCAAGTGGTGCTATATGGCTGGCAGGCAGGAAGGCATTTTTTGAAATCTGCCTGATTGAGAAAATGGCAAGTTGCCTTTTGTTTTCCGATACTATGATGAAAATATGCAGAGATGTTAATTATCCTAATTGTACTCTACATTTGGGTTCTAATACATCACACTTCCAGAGGTACAGAATAATATGAGAGAATCAATGTTCTGTGACAGTGAATATTGATATCTGGGATCCAGCTGAAGTTACTAACTCTGGTCTTCACTTAATGTGTGTTTTTAGACAACCTCAAGGTTCTGTCTGTACCCATTCATGTGGCACTGATTACATACTAATTTTTTTTTTTTTGCTTTTGATATGTCTACATATTATCTTTGCAAACATATTGCTAGCCTTCAGTAATTAAGGACCCATATCCAATACATAAGTATTTGTGTTTCATATTCTGTATACCCTACATGTGTGTTGATTGATTTTTGAAGCCAGTCCAATAGGTTTTCTACATGTCAATCCTACCAAAATTGTATTCTGGTTGAAAGGCTGTTAGTTCTTGGACCCACTGTAAATAAGTCCCAGTTCCATTCTCTTCACTTCCAAGTAGACCCGCTGGATGTGTTTAATTTGCAATGGAAAGTGGAAGATTGCTTAGGGCATAGTTTCCAAAAATGTGTTTCTCTGTCAGATGTTAATAGATGTTATTTTTAGGGTTCCATAGTTGAACGAGTTTGTGAAATGGAAGATTAAAATTAATTAAAACAGTTTTTTTATGGAAAGACTGTTCAGGAAATTTAATATGCTAATGAGCAATTATAAATCCCTGAGAGAGTGTTTAAGTATGTGGTTGACCATAAAAACCATGATTTTGGAAAGCAGTTCATATGACTATTTTTCTGCAGAATACTCTTTGTGAAATCTTGATCTTCAAAGAGACAAAAAAAAAAAAAGAATGGTAAGTAAATAGATATGGCAAGAAGTAACAAGAGAGATCAAAGATGGTAGAAGGATATTTGGAATCAAAAGGTGGTCTCAGTACAAACACCTAGGTTATGCTGCAGTGACAAATAACCCCAGTGCATGAGTGACTTACAAAACAAAATGTTTGCTGTTTGTTCATGCCTCATGTTGCTCACAGGATGGCTGAGTGCATGGATCCACATTATCTTCATTGAGAAATGAATCTGGAAGAGCCTCTACCATCTAGAATTTCACAGACCACCGTGACAGTGAGAAGGAAATTTGGAGAATTACATTTGGATTATTAAGTCCTTCTGTCTGGAAGTGACCTGTACAACTTCTATTCACATTCCATGGGGCAGAGCAAGTTACATGGTCATATCTAACTTAAAGGATATAGGAAAGTATAATGCTACCATATTCCTAGGGGAGCAATAGAATATTGGCATTTCTATATGTGATAATCTCTTAAAGAACACATCTCCAAGTCAACATAAAATATTTATATTTTTATATGTGAGTAATTAGCCAACTAAACAATCACAATGACTTTGAACTCTTCATCCCAAAGATGCACTGCAGAGAGATTCAGTGGCTCATCGTATAAAGGTCAGAGCCCTTGCCCCAACTCAGGACAGCTCTGAGGGGCAATCTCAGTTTCAGAGACTGCCAGCAGGGTTGACTGAGGTCTTCATTAAGACAGCATCATGGTCTAAACTCTCCCTCTGCGCTGGGCATAATAGCTCACACCTGTAGTCCTAACACTCTGGGAGGCCAAGGCTCAGGATCCCTTAGTGCAGGAGTTCAAGATCACCTTGAGCAAGAGTGAGAGACCCTGTCTCTACTCAACATAGAAAAATTAGCTGGGCTTTGTGGTGGGCACCTGTAATCCCAGCTACTTAGAAGGCTGAGGCTACTTAGGATCACTTGAACCCAGGAGTTAGAGGTTGCTATGAGTTAGGCTGACACCATGGCACTCTATCCTGGGCACCAAAGTGAGACTATGTCTCAAAAACAAACACACACAAAAATCTTGCCATCTGCCCACTCCTCCTTCCTTCCCTTCCCTTCCATGAGATGTTGTTACCAAGAGAATCTCCTAATTGGTAACCTCTGTCTCAGAACTTGTTTTAAGGGGAACCTCGTCTGCTACTATACACCACGTGTCTTTGTATGATATAAAGTGCTGTTTTATATTTTTTAAAACTTTATATAAATGGTATTATGCTGTACCTGCTCTACGATTTGCTCTTTTGCTTCAAATTACGTTTTTGAGCTATATTCATATTGATTCACATAGCTCTAATTAGTGTATCTTAACTGATTTTTGGAAAACACCACAAGTTACTTATTTATTCCCCTATTAACAGAATTTGGATTTTTCCCAACTAAGATTTTGCTGAGATACTTTCTACACACCTCCTTGTTCAGATGCAGAAAGAAGAACTTCTCCATTACAGATTCACACCAAAAAGAAGAGCAGCAATAAAACAGGGAACATACATCCTCAACTTTATTATACGTTGTAGTTCCCTGAATGCCAGTAGCGCAGATCATAACGGCCATTTATTTTTCTTTTTCTGTGAATTCCCTACCCCTATTCCCATCTGGGCCCATTTTTTCAATTGAATTCTTATCTTTTTCTTATTGAGCTTAAAAAATGTATATTCCTGGTACCATTCTCTGTCAGATATATGGCTTAAGTGATCTCCTCTTTTGAGTCTGTGACCTGCCTTTTAACTTTCTTTATGGTGTCTTTTTTTCTTTTTTAATAAATAGGCTTTAAATTTTAATGCAGTCAAATGCATTCTTCTTTTTATGGTTTATGCATTTTCAGTGTTATTTAGAAAATTTTCTCTATCCCAAGCCTATATAAAATTCTGTGTTTTATTTGAAAGTGTTATATTTTTTTGCTTTTTACACTTGAGTTATTAATCTCTCTAGAAAGTACTTTATTTTTATATGTGGTGTAGTGAATATACTCTTTTTCACATGGACAGCCAATTGTCTCGGCACCATTTTTTCCAACCTGATATCCCACGCTAATTTGTAATGTCATTTCTGTAGATATATAAATGTCTTTTGGGCTTTCTATTCTGCTTAATTAGTCTATTTGTTTGTCTCTCCCTGCACCAACATCATTCTGAATTAATTAATGTGGCTTTATAATAAATCTTAATATCTGAAAAGCCTTCCATTCCTTTCTTCTTCTTTAAAATTATATCAGGTATTCTTAACTTTTTGTTTCAAGTGAATTTTAGTATCAACCTGTTAACTGTCACTACAAAGAGAATCTGTTGGAGTTTTGATGGAAATGGCAACAGATTTTATATATGAATTTGGGGATCATTGATATCTCTGTGTTATTGAACATTTTCATCTATAAACGTCGTATATCTCTAGAGAGATTTTATTTTGCCAAAAAGTGCCCAAGTCCCACTTTTTCAGTGTTGTGGTACGCCCAAGGGAACGTGGACGTGAAGGAGAAGATTGTGCTTACAAATGCTTCCGAGTAGTGTAAATAGATTAGATTTGGTCCAAAGATGATTTGACTGATGCTACACTGAAGTAGCTAAAAAGTAGCCCTGGACATTATCTGAAAGGCTGAGAAACTCAACAAAGGAAGTACAGCTATCAGATTCGAGGGAGTTATAAAAAGGCCTGAGACGTTATGTGGAAAAAACAAAGAAAAAAGATTCCTCTTCGCTACTGGGAGTCACAAACATTAGCAGATCGACATTCATTCATTCATTCAATCAATCAATAAGTATTATAAATATAAATACATATCCACTGAGTAATCACTGTTTTTCAGGCAATGTTTTGGCATTGCAGGAAGAGTACAAAGCTACTGCCCTTTGTGAATTCCTTTAGGGAAGGGATTTATCAAGCACTTAGTAAGTGCTGAGCACCCATTATAAAAACTGTATTTCAGTCTTCAAACTACTTGTGAGAAGATTAACTACCATAAACTCACCAAAAGAATAATCATAAGTGTCATGTGGCATAGTAAAGTCTAAATGCAATTAAAGTTCTGAGAAGAAAGATTAATCAGAGACTGATGGAGAGTCAGAATATGTGTCCTGGAGGGACTCGGCCAGAATTTGAGAACAAGCAGGATTCAGCAGGTAGAGTGGAGAGGGTCTTAGGTGAGAACAATGACATCAAAACGACACTGAGATAAGATTCTCAATGCTACAAAGTAAATATTCCTGGAAAAGAGAACTGTGTTGGGTAAAAGGAGATGAATGAAGTCAGGTGATGGAGGCCACCAGCAGAGTTCAACGCTGTGACAGAGAACAATTACAGGGTCTTCCTCTTCCCCTCTTCTCTTCCTCCTTCTCCTCCTCCTTCTGTACAGCTGGGAACTGACCTGATAAAGGCAACGGTGTGAAAGTTATCAGCCCGACACTGATATAGCGAAGGCACTGTAAAGTGAAGGGGTAAGAGCAGGAGATGGTTACTTAGAGCTCCACACAAGGTAAGAGACTGAAGCAGAAGAGACAAAGTGGTCTCTACTTCATGCAACTCGTCATCAGCATGGGACGATGAGACTCACATGTCTAACACTAAACTACCACACGTATATACCCCAGGGGTTTGCTGCAGCCTCCTGCCCCTTGGCTTGAACCCCCAAATCCAGACCCAGTTAAGTCTGAACACCTATGGGCTCTCATCTTTGATGGCCACTCTGCTTACAGCACCTGCATCCATACGTCCTGCCCCTGCTTTTCCCCTCGACAAGCTACACCCAAAACTCTAGTCCTTCATCAATTTTCGTAAAGTATGCATGCCCTCCAAGCACTGCATGAGTGTGTTTCCTGAGGAACTGGGAACATGGACAATGATCACACTGGGCTGTGCACAGGTTCCCCTGCTCACTGCTCTGCTCCCCTTCTTCCTCCAGAGCCTCCATCTCTGATCCTCACTTCTCCTTTTCCAGATTGCTTGAAAAAGCCTCATGTCTTGCTCTCATTTTTTAAGTCAGGCCACTTAAATTCTCCCCCACTCCTCACGCCAACCTGTCATACCCAAGCAATCAAGGTGCTAACAAACAAAGGAAAGATACAGTTTTTTAAAGACAGTTAAATTTGTAAGCAAATAAACAAAAAAAATTTCTCTTCCAAATATAAAATGTAAGAAAATAAACCAATGTATACCATGGGATGCTATTCAGCCAGAAAAAGATGGTGACTTTACATCTTTTGAATTAACCTGGATGGAGGTGAAACATATTCTTCTTAGTAAAGTATCACAAGAATGGAAAAGCAAACATCTGATGTACTCAGGACTCATATGAAGCCATTAGACGAACTAATACCTGTTCACATAAGAGAAAAGCTCAATTCATTCAAGTTGGGGGGAGGGGAAATGAGGAAGGAGGGAGAGGGGAGGTGGGGAGGGGATCGAAGAGCTCCCTCTTCATGGGAAAATATAAAGGTATATAGCACACCTCTTGGGTGCAGAACACAATTACAAAAGAGAATCTACCTTACAAATGTAAATGTTTTTAACCCAGTTGTTTGTACCCTCACATTAACCTGAAATTTAAAAAATAAAATAAAGTAAGGGGAAAAAAAGAGAATCAACCAAGGTAGAAAGATGAATATGTTCCAGCCAATGTGGGAAAACTAGGAATATAAGGGCCACAGTAGTTCAGAGATGGGAAAGATCAATCAAGAAGGGCTCAGTAGAGAAGATGATGTTGAACTAGACCCCAGAGAAAGCCTAGAATTAGTTTTACACAGAGAGGCAGCAAGAGGTCATTCAAGGTAAGGAAATAACTCTGAGAAAACCACAAAGGAAAAATTTGGTCTGGCATCTGGGAGAAGGCAACTCTCAACTGAGAATTTAGAAGCAAGATAAGGCTGACTGGGTGCTGGAAATGCCAGGGTGCCAGGCTCAAGAGTTTGGACGTCACCCAACAAGAGCCAAAGGAAGTTCTAACAGATATGCCTTGGAAATCAGGGAAGGAGGGCAACTGTGGGAGTGGTCTCAGAAATAAGAACCAGAGTCCCCATGCCATCATAATCCTCTCTCTGTTTCTGATCTCTGCTTCTTTGTGGAAGCTGGCTTTAATTTCTTCTCCTAAAAATTTCCTTTCTCTACTCAGGGACTGGAGTGATTCAGCAGATTTCTAGCTCACCACTGGGCAAAGCTTCTACCTCTTGCTTCAGCTCTAAAACTCTGAGAGAAGGAATCTTTCTGGCTGGTTTGACTCAAGTGCCCACGCCCAGAACCATCACTGTGATCAGGAAGATAAGGCCATGGCAGTAGATGGCAGCCCCTAATGGAGCCCATAATAAAGCATGCCCAGATTTGGGGAGGGAGGAAATAGGGAATAAAGAACGGGGGTGAGACTCCTTGCTGTCCCTCTTCTCCCAATCCAGACATCACCAGTATGGGAAGAGTTGCGAGAAAGCTGCCACGGACAGACTGTGCCGAAGATTGGACCCATGGGCACTTTTATTCAAGAAAGTTTCATTTTTTTTACCAACCTTTTATTGATAACCAATTATTCTTTTTTTTTTTAATGATTTATTTTTTATAATTTTTTTTTTTATTTGGCCAGGGCTGGGTTTGAACCTGCCACCTCTGGCATATGGGGCCAGCGCCCTACTCTTTTGAGCCACAGGAGCCACCCAATAACCAATTATTCTTAAGTTTCTATTATATCTCCTTGTTCCCCCCCCACACACACACACACTTGCATCTCATTTAAACCATCAGCCAATATTTTGTATGTTCTTTTAAGTCACCTGAAATTATTGGGGAGAAAAAAATAGAAAAAATTAAAATCAGCTGCTTAACAGCTCTTATGAACCAATTATTAAGACATAGTTTCTGTGTCTAAGTAACTCTGAGTCTAAGAGTAAAGAGACTATGTGCATAAATACCTAATATACAGAGAGGAAATGATGAGTGTCATTAAGGATACAGGTATAGATAAAATTCTCAGGTCAGAGTTTATCTTGCAGTAGGAAACAGTATCATTGAACCAATATTTTCAAGTACAGTAGAACAGATCAAATTAAGACCTGAAGATAGAACAATGCAAGGCTTTCTGTACAGGGGAGCAGCTGGAGACAAGAACATGGAAGTAATAAAGAGTAGAATGTGTTCAGGGAATAGTTTATGTCTGGCAAGGTGAACCTCCGACTAAAAAGGGGAGTGGGCCCGGAGAAACACTAGTGAGATAGCCTTGGGAAGTTGACAAGGGATACTGCTACAATTTTTAGGCCAGGCACGGGGCTCACACCTGTAATCCCAGCACTCTGGGAGGCTGAGGCTGATAGATTGCTTGAGCTCACGATTTTGAGACTAGAATCAGAGCCAGAGTGAGACCCCATTTCTAAAAAACAGCTGAGTGTTGTGGCTGCCACCCATAGTCCCAGCTACTTGGGAGGCTGAAGCAAGAGGATTGCTTGACCCTGAGAGTTTGAGGTTGCTGTGAGCTATGACCCAAAACTCTACAGGGCAAGAAAGCAAGGCCCTGTATCAAAAAATAAATAAATAAAAATTTTATACAAAAATGTATGAGACATTGTGACAGGGTAATAGAGGAGCAACTAAGACGGAGAAATCAAAGAGAAGCAAGGTGTTCAGGGGGAAGGAGCAGGGGAGTTAGGCGTGTCCTGGGGCAGATTTACATGAGACAGCAAGCCCATCCTTACTTGATCACTGCCCACTTCTGGAGGCTTCAGAGTCCAATCCTAATCCCATGAGAGGTTTGGGAACGGAGAAGAGCATCTTCCTTGCTCCCACTCTAACCCTGGCCAGGGTTGGTGGTGACTCTGTGCGGCCTATGGGACCCACGAGTCATGAATTCCTATGACCACTCACACAGGGTGCCCCTGAGAGGCCCTCCCCCTCAAAGATCCAGATAATTCATCATGGAAATTCAAAGATTTTTGCTCAACCCATGTTGGTTGGGGCCGGTTCCAAGATGCCATTTCCTTAGAATTAAGTAAACTTTCCACCCCCCTCTTCCATACCACTGTAGCCCAGCTGGGGGATCATTCCCCTTCCTGATGGCCACAGGTTAACTGCTCACAGAAGGTGCTGGCGTTTTCAATAGAAAGGGGTTTACAGAACAGAAAACAGCTTCAGGTAGGATTTTAAGCAGCCTATAACTAAAGACTTTTTCACCTAAAGTAGGGCCCCACCTTGCTGCAACTCTCATTCTGTATTTCCTTTCCACTTCTTCCATTTAGACCCCTCCCCCCAAAACTTTCAGACTCTTCCCATTCTCTTGTCAACAGCAGTGTTTTTCAGTCGAGGGTGATTTTGTCCCTCACTTCCCTTGCTCAAAGGGATGATGTGCAATGTCCAGGAACATTTTTGGTTGTCATAATGGGGGGATTACCACAGGCATCTAGTGACCTGAAGCTCGGGATGCCCCTGAACATTCTGCAATAACAACACAGCCCCCCACAACAAAGAACGATCTTCCCCAAGTGTTGAAACAGCCAAAGCTGAGAAACCGCCATAGGGAGCCGATCAGTCCTCTCCAGCCTCCATCCTTCCAGGCATACAAAGTCTCCCTCCTCAGTGTAAGTTGTCAGCTTACCAGGAATTCACTCCGTTAAATCAATGGGTTTTCCCGTCACGGCACACAAAGGCATCTGAGACCCCCAAATTTCCTTTAACACAAGCTACCCTTCTTAGAAAAAGTTGTGGTTTTAAATAACATAGTTCCTCAATACATATAGAATAAAGTTCTCATCCATACTCAATTATACTTACTCTGCCAGGAAGAGAAAGAGAGAAAGAGAAAGAATGTAAATAGTGTGGGTGATTCTGTCCCACGTTCCCCTAAAGCATATGCCCCAGAGGAGCGCAAGAAGGGAGATGTGAATCTGATGTTCCTTCAGTGGGTCTCAGTTCCTGAATTGCTCTCATAGTATGAGCATCTCACCATGCTGAGTGTGATTCAAGTGTTTAAAGATACATTTTTTTCCCCTTGTACAACATGGCCCCTAAATGCAAGCCAACTACTTCATCAGGTGTTTAGCTGAGAAAACAGCAATCTGTTCCAATGCTGGGGGAAAAACTGGCTGAGTTGGATGGTACAGCAGCCTCAAACGTGATGCATAAAAATGGCCACGGATGTTAGACTTTAAGGGTGAATGAAGGGATTTTTTTCTAGTGTATTTCTGACTTTATATGTTTTTTTTTTACCTTGCTCAATGATTTTAGAACCACACTATGTAAAATGCAACTCCACATTAGGAGGAAGATGGCCTGAGGGAGTGGGAAAGGAGCAGTGGTATTCGGAGAGAAGCTGGGAGTCATTACAGGTTGGGATGATAAGAAGAAAGAGAAAATAACAGAAAGGCAAAGAGGACTGAAAGCACATGGCTCCACTTCACTTTTTTTTTTTTTGAGACAGAGCCTCAAGCTGTCCCCCTGGGTAGAGTGCCGTGGCATTACAGCTCACAGCAAGCTCAAGCGAGTCTCCTGCCTCTGCCTCCCAAGTAGCTGGGACCACAGGCGCCCGTCATAACGCCCGGCTATTTTTTTTTTTTTTTTTTTTTTGGTTGCAGCTGTCATTGTTGTTTGGCGGGTCCGGGCTGGGGATTCGAACCCGCCACCTTAGGTGTACGTGGCTGGCCCCTTAGCTATAGGCGCCGAGCCTCCACTTCACTTTTCAAGGACATCTATTTGATAAGTGAAAGGAAATGCTTACTAATTTTGTAAAGGAAAGCTATGCCACAGAGCTTAGTTGGTTGCAATACTGATCTTTCTAAAATATTAGTGTGCAATGTAGGATCAAAGTTTCTTAACTTACAGTGTAATACCTGTTGAATTGTTAACTCTTTTCTGGAGTGTCTGATGTAAAATCTTGGTGGTTAACCGTATTTGTCTGTTAATTCAGTAAAGAAAATGTTAAGTTGCTTTTTTCCTCATGGAAAAAGGCACCAAGTATATGCCATAAATTCTAAACAATTTGTTTAAATATTAAACAGCAAGTGACAATGGTAGCTTTTGCAGGTGTGCCTTTGAAGTCTGTGTTTATATTGTGTCTGTAAGTGGCTCTGGATGTGTGTGTGTACAGAGAGAGAGGTTGAAAAATGAGCAGTCTCTAGGCGTCTCTAACTTTGCTGGCATCCACTCTGTCGGTGGCTCACCCTCAGTAACTCGAAGTGGAGATTCTTCTTATTGCTAAAGTAGTATTACAGGTTGGGATTCTTCTGTTTCTCTTCCTGTACTTCTGTACTTCCTGCATAAGTACAATTGAGTGTAGAGGAGAACTCCATTCTATTTATTGAGAAAATATACTTAGAAAACCAAAACTTTTTCTAAGAACAGTAGCTTGTGTTAAAGGAAATTTAGGGGTCTCAGATCCTCTTGTGTGCCCTAACATGGAAGAAAGGAAAATTAATTCATAAATATTTCATAGGTCAAAAATTTTATGTGAGGTTTTGAAAGATAAATGTTAGAGTAATCATTTTAGAAATTCCCATTTTAATTAAATACAATATTTTCAAAATTGTCTACGTGGCACGGCATAGGCTTTCTAACTGGAGAACTTTCTGAATAATGCACTAA
This sequence comes from Otolemur garnettii, assembly GCF_000181295.1. NCBI lineage: Eukaryota > Metazoa > Chordata > Mammalia > Primates > Galagidae > Otolemur > Otolemur garnettii. The sequence continues at coordinate 8,371,671 of NW_003852436.1, read as the reverse complement.
ATAAAGGGGAAATTGTTCTCTTCTAAGTACTATTTTCAACACATAAAATTTTATAATGATTTTCTTTCATTTGAGCACAAATTAAGAATATGGATACTTTGGGGGGACCAAATTGCTACCCTTTGTTGTCAAGACATCAGTTCCATGCTCCTAGGAAGTTAAATTTCTGAAAAGTAGCTAAGAACACAGAAAATTACAGAAATTAAATACTAGATTAGATATATAGGGAAGGATGTGGGGATGGAAGAGTTTATCTAATGGGTCTCAGTTGACTTACTCAATAATACTATTAGAAAGAAAGTATTATTTGCATTCCAGACACAGAATATATTAAAGTCAAAGTCCATAAATGTTTGGAAAAGAATTTGAATCTGGTTCTGTGGGATTCTATAACTCATGTCCTTTTTTCTATAACATACTGCTCAGCTACTTACAACTCTGCAATGAATTCAGTTAGACTGTTTCCTGGAATAAATACATTCAAACTTAAATACATAATACTTCTTGCCATAGGCTTATGTTCTATTCAAATATCCTTATTCTGGGAAAACCAAGCATCCAATATACTCAATACTAACATAAAGCCAGTAGATGAGCAAATACACATCTATGCAAGAGAAAAACTCAATTCAATTCAAGTTGGGGGCAGAGTGCAGGAGGGAGCGGGCAGAAGTGAGGAGGGAGGGGAAGATGAGCTCTCACTTGACAGGCACAATGTGAGGGTGCATGGCGCACCTCCTGGGGGATGAACACAACTTTAACAGGGATTTTACCTAACAAATGCAAACAATGTAACCTAATCAATTGTACGCCGCATTAATCTGAAATTTAAAAAATATATATTCTTATTCATACCATCCAAATTAATCAGTGCAAAGCAGTAGCTTATAAACCCCAGAATCTCAATGGGTGTACACAGCAAGAATTGATTTCTCATTCACATCTTAGTCCAACGTAATTCAGGCAACTCTCCTTGGTAGCTTTCCTCCAAGAAGTAACTCAGGAATCTAATCCCTAATCACACTGTGATGCTACCATCTTAAACATCAAGGCTCCCAGACATTCCTTATAAAGGAAAAGACAGCCTGGATAATCACTCAAAGGTTTTATGACCTGTCCATGAAACAAAATGTATCACTTCCACCAGTACACCAGGATTCAGGAGGGTGAGATATGGAGCATTTTGCATGCCCACAAAGAGGAAAACGAAATAAATCTGGTGATCCCATAGTATTGACTATTCTATACTTAGAGAATTTACTAATTCAAATGACAAAAGAACCCCATAAGTATTACTTAAAGGTTGAGGTCAAGTTCATGCCACAGATCACGTGTCCTCAAACTATGGCCCACAGGCCACATGCAGCCCGCCTAGGACATTTATCCAGCCTGCTGGATGTTTTTGCCGCCACTGCCTGTCCTTCTTAGCAGCCAACTCATCCCAGAGCCTGCAGCCCGGCCCTCCAACAGTCTGAGGGACAGTGAACAGGCCCCCTGCTTAAAAAGTTTGAGGACCCCTGACTTAACAACAAGTGGAGATGGAATCGTACCATGGACATTGTGTGTTTTACAATGGGTGACTTGCGATATTAGAAGAGTATATGCCTGAAAGCTAGTGGGAGGAAGCCAGATAGACAGCCCTGAATATCAAATAATCCAGTGAGGAAAATGCACAACAAGGAGAAATTATCTATAAGGTGAGATGTCAAGAGATAAGGTGAGTGGAAAACAGGAAAGAATATGGACAAAAGAATGGGTCGCAGCAAATGGTTGAGGATGAAGGGTTTGTAAAACTATCATGGCTAATGTTTACTGTTGACTATAAATAAGCAATTTTGTAGGTTGTTAATCTCCATAATAACCTTATCAGGTTAACTGTGGTATTTCATTTTGCCAATGATGAAACTGAACAGCAGAGTTTAAGTGATTTGTCCATGGTCACACAGCTACCCAGCGGAACCAAACCCAGGCTAAGTTTGGCTCCAAGGTCTGTGCTTTTAGCCTTTTACTGCCACTATAAAAGGCAACGCTGCTGGATTTCTTCTTTTATGTGTTACTTGGTATATGACATAGAGGCAACTTTTCAAAAACCGTGAAAGGCTAAATGTCAAAGTTCCAACATGCTTTATTTCCCACTGATTTATCAGTCTGTGTTAGCCCTTTCTTTCTTCCAGATCGCGTGTCTTCTGTGCAAAGTAATTACTTCAAAGGCTAAACCAATGAAGAGATACCTTACTCCATCACCCCTGCACGTGCCATTCCAAGCAACGGAGATTCTACTTCTAAATTCCCCCAGAGTAATCTGTCTCAACACTCAGCAATTTGAAAGTAAAGTTTGTCTATCACATCTGGAAAATATGGGAAATCTGGAACTCTTCATCAGAATTCCAGGAAGGCCAGTAAATTCTGGATAGCACATGACCCCAAACTGGTAAAAGGTATGCTCTCTGCAGACCCTCCACGCTTGTCTCAAAGTGTGGAACGCTTTGAACAAATAAACCTGGGTGTTATCTCTTTTCATTCTCCTTTTTAGCTATCCCCAAGGTAGAATTTTTTGAAAACTGGAAAAGAAACTATTAGCTTTTTCTTAGGAAACCTTCTTTGGCTTTTTGTGGTCTGAATATCTTTCAAGAACATTCTCAATAGCCCCTGAACACAGAGATGATAATGTTAATGGCTATCAGGCAATTGGAATGGACACTGGCTGTAAGCAGAGTCCAGCTGTCTGACTACCTACTGACTCCCATCAGTGCACCCCTAACCTCTTGCTGTGGTGTTGCTGCCGGCACTCTGAACGACTGAGATCTATGCATTCTCCCCTGTGCTAACATGCACACAGAGGCCCACATACTAGCTCTCTCTCTGCGACAAGCATAGATTAACATCTGCACTTTTTTTAGTTCTTTATGGAACAGTATTACTTGCACTTCAAACCCTGCTGATTATTCTCACATAGCTGAAATTCTCGTTATACTTCAATGATTGTATTTTGAGATTGGTTTGTATCGGATATGTTTCTTCTCACTTTAAAAAAAAAATCATTAATCGAATCTAGCCTGTTCTGCAAATTTGCTACGTGGCTCCGTAAAAGCTTAGCTCACCTTCGTTGCAATTTTTAGTCACCTGATTCCACTATCTCTGTTTCTTGCAAAAGACAGTTTCCTGGATTCTAGTGCTTGCAGTCCGCTAAGTGCACCCTGCCTTGCACTCATCATTCCTCACGCTTCTCCTTAGCTATAGCTTTAGTTAGATCTTTGTGTCATGGTTCAGCGCCATTTGCTCAGTGGAGCTGGTCAGCACTTACAGCAAAGACCACTAACTGTCCCCTTGTACTTATTCTACCCTTCTTCCACTTCGGAGAAGAAGGCCAGTTTTATTGGGGCACATGGCCCTTTCTTGAAGTTTTCTCTGGCTAACGGGATGGAAGCAAAAGCAATGACAGCAAATTACCTGGTCATGGGTTTTGGTGTTTGGGGGGTTTTCTTTTTGAGACAGAGTCTCACTTTGTCGCCCTCCATACAGTACTGTGGCATCATAGTTCACAACAACCTCAAACTCTTGGGCTCAAGTGATCCTCCTGCCTCAGCCTCCCAAGTAGCTGGGACTACAGGCACCTGACACATGCCTGGCTATTTTTTTTTTCTATTTTTAGTACAGATGAGGGTCTTGCTCTAGCTCAAGCTGATCTCAAACTCATGAACTCAAGCAATCCACCTGCCTCAGCCTCCCAGAGTGCTAGAATTATAGGCGTGAGCCACCGTGCCCAGCCACAATTTTTGTTTTTTTATGGCAAGTTGTGACCATGGAGCTGGTGAGGCAGCCTCCACCATAGAGATAAAGACAACACTCCATGTTACAGCAGAACAGGGAACCAGTTTCCTAGAGACCTCAGGCAGCAGAACCACCTCCCATTCTGGACCATGTGTATTTTTCTCAACTTTATGTGGCATGGAATTAAACTTCTTTCCTATTTGGGCCTCTGCATTTTGAAGGAGGCACTTTGTACAGGACAGTGATCCATCCCTGGCCATATTACCTCAGTATATAAGACATACTTCAAGATTATTTCTAGGTTAAAGGTAAAAAAATATTGCCAAATAAAGTGAGCAGTTAAACTGGCTGAATTCCTAAGCTCTGTCCAACTCAGACCAAACACTTTCTTCTAGGATGAAAGTCAAAATACTTAGCAATTCACACGGGTTGGGCTGACCAATCAGAATAGTTCTGGTAATAACTTAAGATTAGCATGCTCGATCTGTATCATCTCAGCATTTGGTTGAGTAAAAGAGGATTAGATTAATTAGGCTAAGAAGAAAGGAGATGGGGAAGTGACCCGGTAAGGAGAGGCACTGGACGGAACTGAGTTCAATTTGCTCTGTTCTGAGGATGTGTAGTCCCTCAGGTAGGCCATCTGCATTGCCCTGCAGTCATTTTCATTCCTGGTTTCACAGAGAACAGTTGAGTTTTAAATTCTTGCCCTCAACTGAAACCACAAGCTGGATTACTTCTCTGAGTGTGGTTTGGACATGGGTGCCTGGAGGCCACCCCAACTTTTGGATATTTTAAGAACTGACTCCCTCTTCTCCAGATCTGGGGCAGAGAGTGACTGCAATACTTAGGGCTTACAAAAATGGGTGTAGACTCCCAGGTGATGAAAGCCCTATGTCCTGAAGTTTTCTGCTCTCTTCCTCTCCAATAGTAACCCCTACCAATAAATTGGAATATATTGCCCTCACAGGAGTTTTATACTTCCGTGGCAAGTATGAACAAAGGTTCACACCTAGTAATGTGAGTGGAGGGACTATCTGTGGGTTTAAGAATAGTTTTTAGTATGCTTGAAATATTTTATAAACATGTGCAAACTTACAAAAGACTTTGTGCTTAATATTTATAATGAAATATTCATATAACAATATTTAAGAGAAGCAATCAAAAACTCTCAGTGATTTTCACAGTTGCAAAAAAGAATACAATGAATTCAATGGGCTACTTGATGGTTAGGATTAGTTTTCTTCATGATTTCACTATCTACCAGGTTAGGGAAATCTAATTTTTTCGTGTGAGTCTTCCTTCCAAAAACTGTTGCTGATGTTTGTCTTTCTTTCTGAACTGTTTCCAGTCAGAATCTACTGCTAAGTCTAACACCAAGTTCCTCAAAGTGGAGTATTCTCTGCTGCCATTTGGCTTATTCCAGGTCAAGTTCAATACTAAGTGACACTTAGAATGTAGCTTTATTTCTGTTGCATTTCCTTGATTATATATCAGGTCCATCTCTACATAAAGAGTAATTGCATCTACCTTGATTGAACTTCATTTTTCACTTTTTTTTTTTTTTTTTAAGATAAGGTTTCACTCTGTCACCCGAGCTAGATGCGGTGGTGTTATCATCGCTCACTGCAATCTCAGACTTCTGGGGACAAGTGATTCTCCTCTCTGAGCTTCTCAAGTAGCTGTGACTATAGTCACAATATAACCATGCTTGGCTAGTTGGGTTTTTTTCTTTAGTTTTTTGTAGAGATGAGGTCTCACCGTCAGATTATTTCTAGCTCCTGGCCTCAAGCAATCTTCCCTCCTTGGCCTCTCACAGTGTTAGGATGACAAGTATCAGCCACCATGCCTGCTACATTTTTCACCTTAAAGACATAAGATCCTACAATGTCAGCATTATTTCCTAATAAAGCGATAAAATTGCTATGGAAGTAAAGAGAAGGCTTGAGTACCTGACGAAAAAATTGGAAATTTTCTCACGTAGTAATTGTAAAAAACTACTAATGTTCAGTTTTGCAAAATGAAGAGGTTTAGAGATGGATAGTGGTGATGGTTGAATAGCAAGTACTTAATACCACTGAGCTCTACACTTAAAAATGGTAAGGAAGTAAATTTTATCTTATGTGTATTTTACCATAATAAAAAATGTGTTACTAAATTTTAATAAAACAAAGAATGGCCATCACGGCTTAATTGATCTAGGCTTCCCTTTTGATAGCGTGAAACCTGAACAAGAAGCATCAGGGCAAATCTGCTTCAAGAGTAGTGAGCCCATCTTTAGGAGCTACTCAGGATGGAGGAAGAAAAATAATCTGAACTTGACTACGGTCAGCTGCCTGCAAAGGTAATTAAGGGACTGAGATTTATGAGTTCTCAACTTCTCCAAATAAATCAAGGTCAGCTAGTGCCTTAAGACAATAAAATAATACATTAATAGGTACTTGAAGAAGGTGAAAGTGGGAAAGTATTTCCCAAATAGCAATTCATGTGAAGAATCAAGAAGTCATAAAAAAGCAATGTACATATATCTATGGGATGTGTATTGAAAGAAAGAAGAAAGTTCCTCAGCATTAGCTAGCCAGTCCCCTCATTCCAATGATTATGTGACTGCGAAGGCCCCCCTTTTTATCACTACAAAACTCCTCCTTTCTTCCATCCACTACTTCCTGCTTTCCTCAGCACCCTCTTCCCTCACCCCCAGCAGTTAGCTGCCAGCAAAACAAACTCTGCAAGTGAGTAGCCTGGGGGCCAGTATTTTATTTACTATACTCCAGGACAGTAGTTTTCCAAGTGTAGTCTCAGATTTAGCCCAACCCACATCAACCTGAAATCTTGTTAGGAAAGCAAATTCTTGGGCTGGGCGCAGTGGCTCACTCCTGCACTTTGGGAGGCTGAGGTGGGTAGATCTCCTGAGCTCAGGAGTTCCAGACCAGCCTGAGCAAGAGCGAGACCCCATCTATAAAAACAGCTGACTGTGGTGGTCAGCACCTGTAGTCCCAGCTACTTGGGAGGCTGTGGCAAGCGGATATGCTTGAGCCCAAGAGTTTGAGGTTTCTGTGAGCTATGAGCCCAGGGTACTCGGTACTCTACTCAAAAAAAAAAAAAAAAAAGAAAAGAAAAGAAAAGAAAATTCTTAGGCGCCACCCTAGCCTTGCATAATGGGAAACATGGGATGGAGCAAGCAATCTCTTTTTACCATGCTCTCTAGATGCATCTCTTTAGACGCAAGCTAAAATTGGAGAACCACTATACTTGGGAAGAGAATTCTTAGAACATGTAGGGCTTGAGGACCCAAGCAGAAGCTTTGATTCTCTGGGGACCTCCAAAACCAATTGATTTGGCAACATGATGATCCTCAATCTTTCAATGAAGTGCTTCCTAGGGAAATACAAGCTTGATTTTCTGTGACAAACCTGCAGGGATAGATAGCTAAAATTTTTTGAATGCAATTGCCAGATCCAGGTACTGTGATGAACGCATAGCCCATTGTGGTACCCATGATCTTGTTTAACAATGAGAAAACTTAAATTTAGAAAGACTGAATTATTTGCCCTGGGTCATAAGATTAATAGGTATTGGAGTGAGGATTCAAAGCCAGCAGACTCTACTGTATGGTTTGATTTGCTTGTTCTATGAAAAGGTCCCCTGTAAAACACAGCTCTAGGCTGAAAGTTTCTGTTTAGACTTTTCATTAGGGGGACTGAAGCTTAGAAATCCTTTTTGAATTATCTGCAAAAGTTAGTGCTTGCTTGAGCTTTACAAGTGCACTTATTGTCATTAGTTATCTTGATTTAGCTCCTGCATCCATAGTTTGTTTATTAATGTATCACTATTTGTGTTCTAGTATTATAATTTTATGGTGCCATGGAAATAAAATACAGTACATATAAAGATATGTGTATATAATATTGCATTTTTTTCTTTTACAAGAAAAATTTACAAATTTTATAATTTGTTACTGAATTATAGCAATAATAAGTGGTTTTATAAGGAAAGGAAATTTAAAAACTGTTATATGTATTTTCAAACAAAACATCAGGACAGTGATAATTGGAAATAAAAAGAACATAATTTATAAACAAAAAGGCAACAGTATATAGCATGTTAAAATAATAAAGTTGTAAATATAATTTTCCTAGAAATTTTCTTCTTTGAGCTATATAAGTATTGCAAAAATAAATGTTTTATAGTGAAAACAACAAAGGAGTCTGGGCGCAGTGGCTCACGCCTGTAATCCTAGCATTCTGGAAGGCCAAGGCAGGTGGATTTTTTGAGCTCAACGGTTCCAGACTAGCCTGAGCAAGAGTGAGACCTCATCTCTACTAAAACCAGAAAAATTAGCCAGGTGTTGTGGCAGATGCCTGTAGTCCCAACTACATAGGTGCCTGAGGCAAGAGTATTGCTCAAGCCCAAGAATTTGAGATTGCTGTGAGCTGTGATGCCACCGCACTCTACCAGGGCAACAGAGTGAGACTGTCTCAAACAACAAACAAACAAAGAAAGTTCCATTTACACATGTACTATAAAAATTCCAATACTTTAGATGCTTGTTTGGTCCTTTATGTGAGCAAGTAATTACTACCAATACGTATCATCATACACGAGCAAAGGCTGGGTAGACTTACACTTGCTTCATGTTCATGAAGACCATTCAGGAGGTCTTTCTTTTTCTTTTTTTGATAAACTAGGTTTATTAGACATGGCTGCTTGTTTTGATAAAATATTAAGGTCTAGTTGTAATTACTGTAAGTACTTCAAAATAGATCATGGTTTAAATATTAATAATTGACATGTCATATACCTCCCACATAAAAAGTGTTTATACATGCTTCACTTTTTAAACATGGATCTTTACTGTCAAAGTGTATGCATTATTAAAACCATATAATACACAGTGAAAAATGATCAATGCTGAAAGATTTGCACCTGCCAAGGGGTTTGTGTTTGAAAAAGAGGAAATGACAGCTAACCTCAATTTTTACTAAAATTGCTTATGTCTTCTCAAAAAAGTCCTACCATGCAATTATTATAAAAATGCTTCATATTGAAAGAGTTAATAAATTTGTAACCCCCAAAGGATTAGGGAACACAAATGCAATATAATGAAAGTATCATTTGATGGAAGAATGCATAAATTTTCCACTGGGCCAGCTAGATGAAGAGGGAAATACTCAGCTGCCTTCCTTGGGACAAACTCAAAACTTGGATTAGGTCTTTGAAATGAGCAGACGACCTCGGAATACAATGATTCCGTAGGCTTCACTAACATTACCCCACGTACTGTGAAACAAAAGTCATTCAATTTGGAGAAACTACAGGTGAAAGGGAAACTTGACAATTTGCAGAGATTTAGTTTTAGTTTGCTTTGTAATGTATTATCCATAGCAAATTTACCTCTATCTTTAGGAGTAAAGATGACATCTGTCATGCAGCTTCTTACATTTTTTTGTCTGCTGTATCCAGTGTCATATATCCAACATGCAATAACCTCCCTCTATAAAAATCTAATGTGAAGGAAAAGGTTTTATTTACTTTGGCTCCCCACATGGCTATTTTTGACCTACTTGAAAATATACAAGACACACTGTGCATACTTTTATTCTGACATTTCTGTTCTGACACTGCACATACCTTTGAAGAATAAAATTATCTTTTATTATGTGTACAGGCACATCAGAAAATTAAAATTTAAAAATCAAAGTAGCCTTGTTTTGTATGGATACCTTATTGTCTGTTCCTGATGCCTAATAACATTTTATATCCAAGGTTTTTTTTTTTTTTTAAGGGCTAAACGTTTAAATCCAGAAGCATTTTTTTTTTTTTGCAATCGTCTTTGCTAGAATAAAAAAAATAGTGTTGATCGAGATGTTGTCTTAGTTGTTACTGACAGCTGTTAAAATGCTGCTAAAAATACAGCACCAACTACTGAAAAGCTAACTGCTCCTGTGAAGTCCCAATGAGAAATTCTAAATGAGTTTTTCATCAAGTTCAACAAAGATTGAGGTTCCCTACACCTGACCCACTAGATCAGTTCACTATTTTGAGACTGTTACTGCACAAACTATCAGAGAAACAGCCTTGGTGCACACCCTGATGAGCACCCAAATCAGGCAGTTTAGCACAGTTATTTAAAGGTGATGAATTTTTTATTCTGAACCAAGAATGAAAAAAGATGAGACACTTAAAATGTCTTTATATTTATTAAAATATACTGCTCTAAGTTCCTCCCCCTTTTCAACTACTGTACATTATTTCTAAATTTAGAACATCAGTGTAGGCACAGTGAAATCTGATTTGCTTCTAATAATATGGCATACTAATTGTGATGCCTGTGCTGTTTGGTGCTCTGTCATCTCAAAATCTGGCCATAAAAATGTATTGAGTTTGTGTATTTTCTATTTGAAATGACTAAAAATGGAATTAAGATAGACAGATGAATAAGTAGTTAGGTAAACAAAGACTGACATGAATTTGGTTAATGAATAACCAAAGCTAATAAAAATATTCCAAGTAGTCTAGAAAATTGAGTTAGGGCTATTTTGGATATTAACAAAAACCCTGATATGTTTCGTATTTATCTTCTGGTCCACATTTTCTTATTTGCTTGCAGTGTTTATAAACTGTAACATGTGTGTTTTGCAATAAACAAAGAAGTTCTATCTTATATTATTCCCCTATTCATCCTTTCTCTCCAACACCCCCCCTCCTTTCTTGTCTCTCCCTATCTTTCTCAACTCTTTCCAACAGCTGGTGAGAAGCAGCAAAGAAAAAAAAAAAATCCCAGCTTTTTAGAAAGAAAAAAAAATGCCAGCATGGCTAGGCTTATTAATGAACTTAACTAGGACCAAATGCTTAACCTTCCGCCTTTAAAAATTATAGAATACGATTCAATTATATGATACTTAATGGTCTTTATCCTCCTGTCAGAAGGTAAAAATATAAAGGAGGGATGTGATATATTTCAAAATATGTTCAATGTTTTTTTTTTTGTTTTGTTTTGTTTTTTGGCTTAGGATTTTAGAGCTTAAACAACTTCAGTCCCCTGCCCCCTACCAACTTAGTGTTAGTTGAGGAAATGGAATTAGAAGCAGGGAACTAAGGGGTGGGTCTCCTAAAGCTGAAAGCTAGGGAGGATTTTTCCAACACAAACTTAGATGATATTAGGCTTTGTATCTGCAGTTACATAATAGAGGATGTGATGTCACACATGTAAATTGCAAATGCTGAGTCGTGCACTTTACTGTGGCAAACCTCAGGGAGTTTGACACTAATGGGATGGGGGAGGGAGGTGTCCCAAGGTTCTGCCTCTGTGAATAGAGGGTGAACAATCCTCAAAGGGGAGACGTCTGGTGCTGCGTCAAGCTTCAGGGTATTTGACAGCTATATAGGAGACAAAGTTTAGGTCCTTTACCCCGTGCTTCTCTTTTCTGAATTTTAATTTTTCTTAACAAATATTCATCCTTCTCTAAAGAAAAAAAATACGCTTATCTAAAAGGATGAAAAATAAAAACCTTGTGAAGAGATGCTTTTTAAAAAGCAAGTATTGATACTGCTAAGCACATATTTTTAAAGTTGATATAGCTCTTTATAAAAAGGTATTGGAATTAAGAGTATTTCTAACAAGCTAAAAACCCTGCACCCTTTTCTTTGACAGGGTCTCTCTGAGGCATCACTTGTGAGGTGATTCCAAGTAAAACCAGCTTCTTTTTAGATGAGGGAAGATTCTGATTTTATCCTCAAGATGTTCTTTCAGGGTGCCAGGGGACCACTTTTTGTCTTACAGCCAGCAAAGGAAAATAAATAGAAAGGGGGTCCTGAGGAAAACTTAATCACTCACACATTTGGACAAATATTTAAATACCCAGATATCACAAAACAAATAAAAATTTGCCTATTGACAATTGCAAGAGCACCTACACCTCTCCCAAGGGAGAAAGAGGGCGTGACACCATAGAAAAGGCACGTGGACCCCCTGCCCATGCTATCTGGGTGTGAAAAAGTTTCAAAAGAATATCTATATCAGCTTCAAAGTTCAATCTTAGCTCTATGATACCAAAATGTTTCGAAAGCAGTGAAGATGAAAATTTGAGAATAGTTTCGTTATGTCAAATGGATAAGAAAAAACACAGGAAATCTACATTTCTAAAATGTTGCAGTTATAATAACCACTGTGCACTATACTCTATAGTTGATTAAGTTGTCTCTAATTAAAATTATTAGTTAAAATAGTGTTGAGACTGCCCAGGTCAGCAACTTTTCTGGTAAATTATTTTGTAAAGGAGGAAGGAAATAATAAATGCCTCATTAATCAATTTTGTAAACAGAATTTACATTATATAGGTCACTGTAAGTGGGTATTTTATCCAACATTTTATTATGAAAACTTTTCAAACATACAAAAATGGAAGGAAATTTACAATGAACACCTGTATATCCACCACCTACATTCTACCACTTTTATTGCGTGATATACACGCTTTGTCACGTATCTATCCATCCTTCTATCCATTTATCAATCCATCAATGTCAATTTATCTTATTTTTGACACATTTCCAAATTCAGTCTACAGACAAAAGTAAACTTCTTCATGTTTCTTTTCAAAGCTCACTGAACCTATTAAATATTGTTAATTTTGAAAATAAGTCACATAAATATTTTCATCTCACATAAAATATTCCTTAAGAACTTCACAAATATTAATCTAGAAGCCTCTCCCACAAATAAGAAGCAGACAAAAGGTTGTTTTGTAGAGTCCAAAAATGCTACCTTGAGCCATCTGAGACTGAGTAGTGCCAATACTGTGTGCAATGGGACGCGCAGTCTTCGGACAGCGGGAATGTGGTTGGAGAAAGGCAGTGATTAACAGCGCAGCTCGGTGTTTAACGCGGTTCTGTGTGTGGGAAGGGATTAGCAACTTTCACAGCTATTCAGGAAGAAAAAGGGAAAGAACCAGGAGGAAAAGGAGGCCCCCAGAGCCCGTAGAAAAAGGACTGTCAAGCCAGAAAAGGGGTGTGTGGGGTCCGTTCGCGGTGTTTAACTGAGTTACAAAGAACAACAAGCCGAGGAGCCTGTAAGCGGAGGTGACACTCACAATTCTTCCCCTAGCCCCGCAGTCTTCCACCTAAGGGTATGCGTGAAGGTGCGGTAGGAAAGTCTGGGGCAGAAACGTTACCCCGCACACCCGTGAGTGCGCGTGAACATGCGCGCACGCACACACCTCCCCTGATGGGGGTGATCAGTGCGGCTGGGGTGGGGGCGTGGGACTTCGGGAGAGTCCTGGGTGCGGAGGCGGGCGGCGGCGCCGCCGAACAGCGGGCGCGGGAGAATCCCGCGATCTGGGTCCGCGGGTCCATCCTTCGCCCCCCGCCGCGTGCCCGCGCGCCCGCGCGCCCGCGTCGCCGGCCGCCCGCCCGCCGGGCCGGGTCTCCCCCCTTTCACTTTCGCGTCTGCGTAGGTGTCAGCCCCGGCTGGCGCGAGGGCGCTTATCCTCAAGATGTTCTTTCAGGGTGCCAGGGGACCACTTTTTGTCTTACAGCCAGCAAAGGAAAATAAATAGAAAGGGGGTCCTGAGGAAAA